>NW_006262201.1:25906463-25937414 GCF_000493195.1 Citrus x clementina | reverse complement strand
ATTTTTTTTATTCAGATATAAATGTCTGAAAATCAGACATAAATTTTAAAAAATAAATAAATATATTTTAAAAAAATCTGAAATTAATAAAATTTTAAATTTTAAATTTCATACGTTTAACAAACAATCTAGACCCAAATAATCTGATTATCTTGGCAGACTTTTACGTTGGATGGGTCCTTCTCAATTGAAAAAAAAAAGTTGGGAAAAGTCGTGGCAGAATTCTGATTATAATATTATTGTAATTTGTATTGTGATATTACCAAAATGAAAATGGTACTTATTGGTCCAATCACTGCCATCCTACTGGACCTATCATTTGGGCTCATGACCAAATTTCCAGTGGACCCATACAATTATTCTTTTTCACTATTAAATAAAAATATGAATATCAATGAAAATAGAATCTCATCTTTAACGAACTCAACGTTCTTTTATGTCCATACAAAATTTTCCCCCTCAAAAATTTTACAATCCAAAGGAAAAAAAAAATAAAAATGGCTTCTCTTTTGAGTTCAGTGCCACTTGAACACTCGTCCAAGTTGCAATGGCTGCTACCCCTTTGGCCGTTCCCCAAAATTTATCATCACATCATTCACAGTCACATTTCTCTTTCGCAAATTGCGTCAATTTGAAGCAAAGTCATCACAGAATCCATCCAAGATCGACACTTGTTGCTCCCAACGGCGTCTCGACCCCTCATAAATTCTCTAGTTTCAAGAAACTCAGCAAACCGATCACAGTTCTTGGACACAACTCTAAGTTCCTGCAAATGGGTTCTCAGGAAACTCAAAAACTTTCAATTAATTCCATGGCTTCCGACTGTGGCAGCACTTCAGCAACACTATCCAAAAGAGTGTTGGGGATTGCGCACTTGGTTGTATCACTTGGGATAATTCTTGTGGTGGAAAAGTTGTTGAAAAAGGCATTTGTGGCCGCGGCTATAAAGTTTCCCAGTGCTTTATTTGGAATGTTTTGCATATTCTCAATTTTGATGATTCTTGATTCTACAATCCCCGATGCAGCAACAAGTTTGATGAGCTTCTTTGAACCTGCGCTTTTGTTCATTCAAAGATGGCTCCCGTTGTTTTATGTTCCATCTTTGGTGATTTTGCCGCTCTCTGTTCGTGATATCCCTGCTGCTTCGGGCCTCAAGATTTGCTACATTATCTGTAAGTGATTGTTTCCTTTTTTATGAGAAGTTTAAGCAACTGATTTGGATTTGTAAATTTTTGAAATAATGGTTCTAGATGAGTAGGCCATTAAGAACTTATATGTTTTTGGGTATATATAATCTGAGAGGCTCTTACGGTCGGGCTTTAGCAATTATGAGCACCATTCAAGTTTTAACTGATAAGATATTCTAGATTTGCAATTTGCAGTTGATTAAAATATGATTTCTTTTCCCAGTGCGTTCTTCAGAGAAGTTGAATAAATTTAGTTGATTTAAACTTCAGACACACTTAGGACTTTGATGGCAAGTTGAACGAGCCCTATGATTTGAAATTATAAATGAGAGATTGAAATACAAAGATCAACTAGGATTAGTTTCATAGTCCCCTGAGTTATGAATCTCATCCTAGCTGCTGACCTAGTTTGTGGATCACTTGCAACTTGCATGTTGTTGTCATATGGGGCATCTATTTTGGACTTGTAAATATGGAACTACCGGGGATCACATGCTTCCTGCATTATGTTTTCTCCATCCCTGTTAATTTTACTTTGGAGTTTATGCATATTGTATGTTCAATTTTATTCCTATTTTGCACTTGTACTGAGATGTTTGAGATTTCCCGTTCTTGTAAATGCTAGAAGAATGTTAAATCTGCTAATGATAAATTTTCAATTTATATATATGAAGCTACAGAGCAATTCAAAGAAGCACTGTTTAACCAATGTTCTCTCTCAGATTTTGATTATGAAATGATCATATACCTGACAGTAACACGTTTGTTTATGTTCAGGGAATGATTATTGAGATATAAATTCTTGCTAAGCCTCATGGTCCATATGCATGGTTGCTTGTGAACCCTTTTCATTTTTATCTTATCTTTTGGGGGCTTGATGGAGCACTAAATGTTTATTCATTCTCTGCAGTTGGGGGCTGGTTTGCTTCACTTTGTGTTGCAGGTTTTACAGCTATTGCGGTGAGGAAAATTGTAAAAACAGAAATGATAGATGCTGAGCCTATGGCAAAACCTTCGCCTTTTTCTCCTACAGAAGTGTGGGCATGGAGTGGGGTCTTTCTTATTTCATTTGTCGCTGCATTGTTTTATCCAACAGCCTTGGGGACAAGTGCTCGAACATGCCTCCCATTCCTACTTGCCTCCACTGTGTTAGGCTACATGGTTGGTTCTGGGTATAATTTCATTTTCCCTCTACTTAAATTAGAATCATTCTTTTAATTTAAAAAAAAATTTGTAGTACAGGTTTCAGGTTTTGTGATTCTTCATTGAAAAATTAATCTGTTTGTTACTTTTTGGCTATCCAGATTACCGTCTGATGTGAAGAAGGTTTTCCATCCAATTATTTGCTGCACGCTATCTGCAGATTTGGCGGCACTGGCCTTTGGCTACCTGTCAAAATCTGGGCTTGATCCTGTTCTAGGTAACATTCTATTATTTAAACTCTTGGTATCCATTATTTAGTAGGGCTCCCTCATGGTGAAAGCAAATTATTATCTTTGGGATTGAACTTCAAACGAAAAAGATATCATTACAAGCTGCAACAGTTAGATTGACCTTAAATGCTTTGTACGATTCTGTTCTGTCTTCTGTCGCCGAAGAGTCCCAAGAAACACCTTTTTCCTTCACCCATCTGAATTGGTAGTGGTTTTACAGGCTGCTTTATAATTGTTAACTGGTGTTCTTTGTAAATCTCATTGAAGCTTTGTACAGTTTTTCATTTCCCCAGTGATTATCAAAGCAAGAAACGTGTAAAAATTACCGAGTATTACAATGAAAGATGTTGAGACTCGGATCATCTCATAATCTTGGCAAAGAATATAACATTTCTACCTCTCAGAAACAGAAGAACTTTAATTCAGTTATCTAAAGGGGAGAATGCTCCCTGCATGTAGACTTATTAGGCTCAACTCTGCTACTGTTTTTCACTTCTTAGAATGTAAGAGCTTCAATCAATGATAAGTGAAATCTATTGAAGAAGATAATTGGATCCATGGACATTGGACAGCATCATTTTGGTAAATTCATAATGCTCTTTGTTATATACATGTGGTGGCATGAATTGGAAATTCTAAGACAGAATCATGCTCTGTATTTGAAATTACATGGTCATAAATAATATTTCCTTGATTTCACCAGAATGTAAACCAGCAAGGTTGTTTTGGCTTGGAGTATCTGTAGTTTTTGCCGGCTGATATTGTCATTTTCTTCGAATCAACACAGGCAATTACCTGACAAAGGTGTCATCTAACCCGGGAGCTGGTGATATCTTGATGGGATTTTTGGGTTCTGTTATTCTCTCATTTGCCTTCTCGATGTTCAAACAGAGAAAGGTACCTTCCAATTCTTTACATTTTGTGAAAATAGGTAGAGAGAAAGTTTATGGAATAATTCTCTTTTTCATATCTTCATGAGACTGTACATAGTCTTAATATAGGGATACAAGAGACTAAGAAAGGAAAGAAAAAATTAAAGCAGAATATTACACACTGATTTCTAGGAAGCAATAACTCTATATTTACACCAAATATACACCTAAATATATAAGGAAAACCAAATCAATTTGATTTGGTCAACCTTTCAACACTCCCCCTCAAGCTGGTCTAAAAATGTCTTTCATGGCCAGCTTGCAAACCAATTTCTCGAAATGTTTCCTAGGTAGTCCCTTGGTGAGTATATCAGCAATCTGCTCATCTGTAGGAATGTAGGGCATGCAAATCAAACCACTGTCCAATTTTTCTTTTATGAAGTGTTTGTCCACTTCAACATGTTTAGTTCGGTCGTGGAGTACTGGATTATGTGCTATTGCAATGGCAGATTTGTTGTCACAATATACTTTCATAGGTAGAGAATTACTTGCCTTAACTTCTTCAAGAATTTTTTTGATCCAAAGAACCTCACAAATTCCTAGAGCTACTGCTCTATATTCTGCCTCTGCACTACTTCTTGCTACCACAATTTGTTTCTTGTTGCGCCAAGTGACCAAATTTCCTCCAACAAAGGTGCAGTAACCAAAAGTGGATCTTCTATCGGTTACACTACCAGCCCAGTCAGCATCTGTGTAGACTTCTACTTGTAGGTGCCCGTTTTTTCTAAACAAAAGACCTTTAACCGGAGATCCTTTTAAGTATCTAAGGATTCTGTATACAGTTTCAAAGTGTTCTGGTCCTGGAGCATGCATAAACTGGCTGACTAAGCTCACTGTAAAGGTTATGTCTGGGCGTGTATGTGAAAAGTAGATTAATCTACCTACAAGGCGTTGGTACCGATCTATGTTGGTCACATCTTCAATTTTAGCTGGCTGTAATTTCATATTAGGATCTATGGGTGTCTCAGCTGCTTTACATCCGAGTAGACCTGACTCTTCAAGCAAATCAAGAACATACTTGCGTTGAGACACAACAATCCCATCTTTTGATCTAGCAAACTCCATGCCCAAAAAATATTTCAGGTTGCCTAAGTCTTTGATTTCAAAGTCACGTGCAAGCACTTTCTTTAATCTGCAAATCTCAACTAAGTCATCACCGGTCAAAATTATATCATCTACATATACAATTAACACGGCTAATTTCCCTTCAATAGAATGTTTGTAAAACATTGTATGATCTGCCTGACTTTGGGAGTAGCCGTGTCCCGTTACAACATTACCAAAGCGTTCAAACCATGCTCTAGGAGACTGTTTGAGCCCATACAAAGACTTTTGTAGTTTACACACTTTACTGCTGCCATGATTTCCCTCGGTGGTAAATCCATAAAGACTTCTTCTTCTAGCTCCCCATTCAGAAAAGCATTTTTAACATCTAATTGGTGTTGATTCCAATCAGAATGTACAGCCAATGAGATAAGGACCCGGATAGAATTTATCGTTGCAACGGGGGCAAAGATTTCTTGATAATCAATTTCATAGGTTTGAGTGAACCCTTTTGCTACAAGCCTTGCCTTATATCTCTCAACACTCCCAAGCATTACATTTAACTGTAAACACCCACTTACAACCCACAGTTTTCTTTTCTTTTGGTAAATCCACAATCTCCCACGTACCATTCTTCTTTAAGCATTCATTTCCTCTAAAACTCTAACTTCCAATCTGGGTGGTCTAAGGCTTCTTTTATGGTTTTAGGAATTGGTATATGAGAGATTTTTGTGGTAAAGGCTCTTTGTTTATTGGACAACTTTTCATACGAAACATATTTAGCAATGGGGTGCTTAGTACAGGTTCGGGTTCCTTTCCTATGTGCTATGTTTAGGAAAAGAAATGTTACCTGAATTTTCTGAGGAATCAGTGCTTGGAGGCGACAATTGAGGTTGTACCGAGTTTATGGGAGGGTCTTTACTGCTGTGATGATACCTTTGTCGAGTATAAACACGAAGCTCTGGTGGTGGAATTTTATATTGTAGTATTTCTCCCCCTGTCTCTGGTACATTAACACTTGGTTCCTATAGTTCAAGGTTTCCTAAGTTTTCATTATTAGAAATATCAGTTTTTTGAGTTTGAGTTAAAGTGCTCAGATCAGGTAAAAACAGATTAGGCATAGGTGTAGAAGTATGCCAAAAATGATCTTCGCTATTTTCTTTCTCCCCCTGAAGAGAATTTTGGCCAAAAACATGGTTGATTTTCGAGAAATATAACATCCATACTGACATGGAATTTCTTTGTTTGAGGATTGAAACATTTGTAGCCTTCTTTATTAGGAGCATAGCCCAAGAAAACACATTTTTCGGATCTAGGATCCAATTTAGATCTACGATGGTTAGGAACATAAACAAAAACAGTGCACCCAAAGACTCTTAACTGAATATTGAAGGTTATCCTACTAGAATGATATATAAGTGTGAAGTATTCTAAAGGTGATTGATACTTTAAAACACGGGTAGGCATCCTATTAATCAAATAACATGCTGTTAAAACAACATCACCCCACAAATATTTAGGAACATGCATAGAGAGCATGATAGCCCAACTAACTTCAAGTAAATGGCGGTTTTTTCGTTCCGCAATTCCATTTTGTTGTGGAGTATCATGACAAGTGGATGTGTGAATTATAGCCTTTTCCTTACAAAACACCTCTAGATAATTATTAAAATATTCAGTACCATTATCTGTATAGAGTAGGCTTATTTTTGTTTGAAATTGATTTTCAACCATGTTATAAAAATCTTTGAATAACCCCTCAACTTCAGATTTTTCTCTCATTAAATAAACCCAACAAAGCCGAGTATGATCATCAATGAATGTTACAAATCATTTTTTTCCAGTTAAAGTATTGATTTTTGAGGGTCCCCAAACAATACTATGAATTAAATAAAAAGGTTTTGAGGCACGATAAGTAAGTACTTTATATGAAACTCGATGACTTTTAGATAAAAAACAACTTTCACACTGAAAAGTAGTACAATCAAAATAACTTTCACACTGAAAAGTAGTACAATCAACATTTTTAAATAAATCTGGAAACAGATATTTCAAATAAGGAAAGCTAGGGTGTCCTAGTCTAAGGTGCCAAAGCATTATTTGATCCCAAGTAGAGTTTGAACTAATACTACTGCTCAAACCTTGAGCTTGTTTATTCCTTGATAAGTAGTCATCAAAATAGTAAAGACCTTCTCGCAAACTAGCATTGCCAATCATCGTCCCCAAGTCCCTGTCCTGAAATTCACAATGGGAGTCAAAAAAGACAGCACAACAATTAGAATCTTTGGTTAATTTACTGACAGATAACAGATTGCACAAAGTTTAGGGGCATGTAGCAAATTTTTTAGCTCAATGGTTCCGGAGATTTTTATTGATCATTTTCCAGCTATGAAAGATAAGCTTCCATCAGCAACTCTTACCTTTTTGTTACCAGGGCAAGGATAATAGGAATCAAATAAACTAGAAATGCTAATCATATGATCAGAAGCACCCGAATCAATAATCCATGGTGCAGTAGTTGAGTGGCTAAATAGAGCATTAATAATACTACCTGTTTGGGCTGGTGAATGGCTAGGAGTACTAGGTGGAGGATTAGAAGTCAGCAGCTTTATGAGATGGTCAATTTGCTCCTTGCTGAGATTTTTTTCCAGATTCTCCAGTTCATTGGCAGACGCACGGCTATGCTTGCTGTTTTTCCAGTCTGCAGGCTTTCCGTGGAGTTTCCAGCAAGCCTCCCGAGTATGGCGTGGTTTATTACAGTAATCATACCATACTCGAGGTTTTTGTTGCTGTTGAGTGATGGACCGTGGACCGGGTAGCATTAGCATATGCTGTAACAAGGGCAGATTTTTCCACAGAGACAATGGAGTTCTTTTTTCCCAACATAACACCTCGATGACTTTCTTCTCTCCTTACTTCAGAGAAAACATCCTCAAGAGTAGGAAGTGGCTTTCTCCCAATAATTCTTCCTCTTACCTCATCAAATTCAACATTGAGCCCAGCCAGGAACTTGAAGATTCGTTCATTATTGACAGTTTGTTTGTGGTGTTTAAAATCTTCCGTGCTCTTCCACTCGTAGTCATTGAATAAGTCCAGATCTTGCCACAATCTCTTTAGAGTATTGAAGTATTTTGTTATACTATAATCTCCTTGATGGATATCTCCAAGAGCAAGCTGCAACTCATAGATCTGGGACTGATTTCCATAGTCAGAGTACATCTGTCTCACATTATCCCAGAGTTCTTTTGCAGTAGAGTAGCACATATAATTTGCACCAATGTCTTCATCCATGGAGTTGACTAACCATGCCATAATCATGGAGTTTTCGGCATCCCAAACACCATAAGAGGGATAAGATATTTCAGGAGCCTTAACATCTCCGGTAAGATAACCAATCTTCCCTCTTCCTCTAATATACATTCTAACCGATTGAGACCATCTTTGAAAATTTCCTTCATTCAGCCGGATAGTTGTAATCTGGACAGAATGAGATTCAGAATGGGAAATTTTTGGTTCTAGTCTTTTTGAGGTGACTGTGGTTTCAGAAGATTGGTCAGACATGGTAGGGAAGAGATCAGAAAGAAAGGGAGCCTAGCTCTGATACCATGTGAAAATAGGTAGAGAAAAAGTTTATGGAATAATTCTCTTTTTCATATCTTCATGAGACTGTACACAATCTTAATATAGGGATACAAGAGACTAAGAAAGGAAAGAAAAAATTAAAGCAGAATATTACACACTAATTTCTAGGAAGCAATAACTCTATATTTACACCAAATATACACCTAAATATATAAGGAAAACCAAATCAATTTGATTTGGTCAACCTTTCAACACATTTTGTGATCTGAGGATGTTGCTATTCGGCATTGGCAGTAGTAATTACTCAATGGACGGCTAGTAGTGTTACATAGGACCATCACTGGGCTAACTTTGAGTGAGAGTGCTGACCTGTTGCCTTTCTCAACCAGAGCATATCTCAAGCGGAGTATCTTTTAATTCAACAATCAGAATTTGTTGATGTCATGACACGATAATATGTTGACTTTTTTATTCATTATTTGAAAGGAACATACTGTAGTAGAAAAGGCAGAAAATGAATTGAAACAATCTTCAAGACAACTTCATCTAGACGCAAGAGGGTCCTAAATTTGGACTGTTAAGCTTCTGGCATATTACACTGTATATATGCATTCTATCCTACAGCAAAAATTGTGCACTAAATTCTGCATAACATTTAAACAATTGGTTGCCATACCTTTTGCAACATGTACATTATGTTTATTGTGATTCATGATTATATATATATTCACAAAATGATGTGGTTTTTTCTATTTTTTCAGCTCGTTAAAAGGCACGCGGCTGAAATTTTCATGTCTGTCATTCTATCAACACTATTCTCACTGTATTCAACTGCACTTGCTGGCCGTCTTGTTGGTTTAGAGCCGTCTTTGACAGTTTCTATTCTACCCAGATGTATAACCGTGGCATTAGCCCTTAGCATTGTATCATTGTTTGAAGGTATAATTACATTTATATTCTGCAGTTTTACGTAGGCAATCATTTCTTAGTTGTGTCCATATGTTCTATACAGACAACCACAAAATGCTTTATTTATTATGATATTTTTAAATGACATACTAATCTGCTGCCAGGTAATAATATCTACTTCTTACAGCTCTCATTTACACAAACAATATTCAGAGTAATATAAGTACACAAATTCTATCTATGTAACTCTGAGCTGTCTTTGAAGGAACATTCATTTGCCGTATTGTTTGTAGGTGCCAATTCATCTCTCACGGCTGCGGTTGTGGTAGTAACTGGTTTGATTGGAGCAAATTTTGTGCAAGCAACACTTGACAAATTACGGTTTCGTGATCCTATTGCTCGAGGAATAGCAACCGCATCAAGGTATTACTTCTGCAGTTGTTGAATCAGTGAAAACTTCAAGCATATTACTTTTCTGCCTGAGTTTCTACTTCTAATCCCTTTGGATAATTAGGTTATTTTATGAACTTTTTCTCTATAATCAAGCATTTATCTCATTAGTACAATCATCAGACTTGTGCGTTTTCTGGTTTGTATATTGTCTCAATTAACATTAATGCTTCGTAACATGCCAATTGCATTATTGTAATTCGAGTACTTTCAACATATTTATCAACTTGGTTTTACAGTGTTGAAATATGGCCTTTTCTTTATCATTCTATCATGGTGAAAACGAGTTTTATATGACCACATTCATAGAGTTGTATGGTCATATTTCTAAGATATGCTTATCTTTTGGGTGGTCCAAAATCTAGGAAATATAGTTTCTTATTACTCAGAATGCTTCAAGTTGACGTAGTCCAATTGTTTCAGTGCTCATGGACTGGGAACAGCAGCTTTGTCAGCCAAGGAACCTGAGGCTCTCCCATTTTGTGCCATTGCTTATGCTCTCACCGGAATATTTGGCTCTTTGATTTGCTCAGTTCCGGCAGTCAGGCAAAGTTTGCTAGCAATCGCTGGTTGAATCATCATCAGCTGGTTGATCTTATCAGCTACTTGTACATATATAAGCTTTTAATGACACTAGCAAACTACAAGAATGCATCATATTTGATCATTTATTCATTATTCTTGTTTTTAGATTAGGAATATTTATTGTCATAGCATTTTTTTTTTTTTTTGAAATATCTGCATTCCTTATTCCATCAAGTGGTGCTAAGTTAAAGTTACCACTGTTAGCTGGAGACGCTTAGCCGGAAACACTAGTGTCTCCTGAGTCCGAATTTCAAATGAAACATTAATCGATTTAGAGATCTAGATTAAATAAAAATTTTAAAATTTTAATTAAAATTTAAATATTTAGTTGCATTATAATTACTTTATTTTTATGTATTTCTTCAACATTTTTATACAATATTTGAGGATAATATATATATATATATATGAAAAAATGAAATTGACTAGCCACTGATGTTTGTGATTGCATAAGTAGCTTACTAGCGGATACATCATGGAAGACTCAATAGTTGTTCCTGTCAAAATTTATGACAACATTGTAGGCAAAGCAAAGAGTCTTGCCATTATCTTGAACAACTCGAAGAACAAAAAGCACATGCACGAGTCATGTAAATTTGCGCTGATCGACAATGATGGTAACTGTATGTGGTTGGGTTAATTTTTTTTTTTTTGTTTTTTTCAACAAAAAGGAGAATAATAATTGTTTGCAATAGATCATCAATGATAAATATTTCGGTTTGATAGAGCTTTCATCAATAAAATTAAAAACAGAGCAGGGTCACCACAAAAATTTGAGGAAGCCGCTTTCCAGGATCAAACACGACATATCTAGTAAAAATACAGAACAACAGAAAGGCAGAATGAAATAATTAATCGAAGGATCCACCTACCGTCAAGATGGCTACTTCATCATATATCTAAATTTTAAATTCCGCTTTTCTTACAAAAATTGTAATCAAGTAAATCCCTTGGGAATCTTTCCTTTTGTGACCCTACTTGCTCACCTCAATACTTCTATCTAAAACAAGAATAACGGAAATAGGAATAGCGGAAGTGGGAGTGTTCAAGAATGGTGCATAACGGTAAACAAGTGGATTGATAGTCCTCCCTATCTTTGCCCACACGCTTTGATGGTAACCAGCAGGCGCATGGCGCATGATACATGAGTTTCAAGAGAAAATTTTAGAAACAAAGCAAATTTTAGGCAAAGATGCGAAGTAACAAAGGAAAGGCAGTAGATGAAGTAAATAAAATCTTTGGTTGGGTTAATTTCAAAATGAATTATATAACTATAATTAGTTTCCTCCAATTTCTTAATATTATAAATATAATTTTTCTAGATATATAAAGTAAATAAAAAGTTAAGAAATGAAACTTGAGAAATATATTTTTATGTAGTAGTTTTTTTGCAATTATGAATTTGTTTCTGTGAGAAGTGAGAAGTTGTTGCAAACTGTGATCAAGATAGATGAAATTTTAATGGAGAAACTCTACAATGGGACAAGACTCAAGTCTGTTGTCTAACGAATTAATGCACGCCAAATGGCAGCCAATGGTCAGCTAAAATAAATCATACAAATTCGAAGTATATAGTTCTTTTTGGTGGGTTTAACTACTAAAATTAAGGACACTAAGAAAGTGTGAGAAAATTTGATTTTTTTACCCTTTTCCATCTAAGATTAACTTTGTAGCACGCTTTTGGAGAAATTTACAAATTAAAAAAATGGTTTATATTTTTAAGGGAAAAAGTCCTTTTCATCCCTAAAGTTTAATGCAATAGCTCATTTCATCCTTACTTTTCAAATAATAATCTAAAATATTCTTCCGTTAACTCACCATTAGTGTAAAACCGTTAACTAGTAATTCATTGAGGGCAAAATATGATTTTCATTAAAGTGATACAAATTATATTAAAATAAGTTTTTTACACAATTAAATAACACTACAAAGTATGCAAAATTTATAAATTTTTTCTTAAATGAAATCGACGATGATATAGTTTGTTATGGCCATTGAATAATTACCATAAGGAACAAATTGTAATTAACACAATATCTTCAAAGGAAAATTATCATTGGTATACCCTTAGTTTACTCCATTATCAAAAATACTACAACACTTTGAGGGTGTATCAATCGTCCACCCTAAGTTGACAAAATGTATCAGCCGACCACCAAACTGTTAGTTGCCGTTTAAATATGATAAAGTTAGAAGGGTAATTTGGTCTTTTCATATGATACAAGTGATAATTTAAGGGTATACAAGTGATAAAAAGAGAATTTAAGGGTATACAAGTGATAGTTTTCAAGGGTAAAATCGTCAATTCACTGTAATTCCATTAACTTTCAAACGGCAATTAACAGTTTGGTGGTCGGTTGATATATTTTGTCAACTTAGGATGGACGATTGATACACCCTCAAAGTGTTATAGTATTTTTGATAACAGAACAAATATAAGGTATACAAATGATAATTTCCCTATCTTTAAATCATTGGAAGAAAAACTCAAAAGTACCACCAATTTTATTGCATGTGCTGAATATCTTCTTTATCTTTAACTCAATTCCAGCCATTTTACAGTGCAATTAGAGAGTATACTTATATGAATTATAAAATTGTGATATTTTTTGTACTTGATCTAGGGTTTATTAGGCTTTCATGCCGCTAAAATAGAAAGAAGTGAAAAAAGAATTGCTTGAAATAGAAGTTTTTCATCTTTTTCGGTATTTCCTATTTAATGAGATTAGATAAAAATCATTTTTAGTTATATGTTAACTTTTATTTATTTTTCTAATTTTCTCTTTGATGAAAAATTCTTTTTTTATCCTTAATGAATTAATAACAAACGACATTCAATTAACGGTAAGTTAACGAAAGAATGTTTTGAGCTATTGTTTAAAAAGTAAGGATGAAATGAGTTATTGCATGAAGCCCTAGGGATGAGAAGGGTTTTTTTCCCTATTTTTAAAAAAGAAAATCGTCAAAATTATATGAGAAAAGTGTAATAGATATTTTAAAAGTGGTTTTACCGTCAATGAGAATTCCGTTCTCTTTTTAGCAGAGGTGTGTATTTGATTTTGGTTGTTTATGTTGAATGTATTGAAGAGTGAATTATTAATTGGTTATTGTCTTATTGAAGTAGTTTACTAATTATTGACCTTTTGAAATGCGTTGAATGATGAAGGAAGAAATTCTGAGAAGAACGTTGAAGAAGCGGTAGCTGTAATGAAAATTTACTAATTATTGAGCTTGTGAGATGTGTTGAATGATGAAAGAAAAAATCGTGAGAAGAAAGTTGAAGAACCAGTGGCTGTAATGGTGATTTTTTAGCTTGGCAATGGTTGTATATATACCCATTGTTGTTGTAAATACTCAATACATTAGTAGCTTTGTTGATTTTTTAATTTATATATATTTTACTTTTTTTAATGTTATGTAATGTCAATGATTTGTTTTCCATGTTTTAGACAAGCGATGACAAAAAGCGGGCTTGGGCCTGGGGGCCCACTTTAAGTTTAGCATAAGGGCTTGGGTCAGGCTTGAATTTTATTTATTTTTTTAAATTTTTTTAAATTATTGTAAATTTGAAATAAATTAATGATCAACAAGTTATTATAATTATAGATAAATTAAAGAAAATGAATATTTCAAAGTAAAATAATAAATAAAACAAATAAAAGCTCATAAATTTAATTTTCTTTAATTAAGAGAGAATTTAGTATCATAATTTTAGCTTTTTTGAATCATTATTAATTTATAAATTAAGAATTTAAGTTTTTTAATTTATTTTTAAGTTACTTTTCAATTTTAATTACATTATTCTAATTTATAAATTTATTTTTTTAAAAAATAGTCGGCCAAAGCCTGCGGGCCTGGGTTGGACTTTTTTACCCACCCTATTTTAGACTTTTTAGTGCTCTAGTATGATGTTTAGCATCAAATTGTAGTTACTATTCATTACAAGTTGTAGCTATCATAGCATGTTTAGAGCTAAGGGCGTTTTTGACTTTTTATCAATCTACTAACAGTCAAGTTAACTGTATACTAACGACAAGAGAGGCCTGCAATCGCATGAATTCAATCAACTTGCCAATACACCAAACATCAAAGGAGGTCCCTAAAAATTACCCCCTCTAACTTGCCAACTTTTTTCAGCCGTTCTTTTTTCTTCTCTATAGTCCTTTCTCAATTACTATCAATTTTTTTTTTTTTTTTTGTTTTGGTTAAGGTCTCACGCACAGATATTTCATCCTTTTTAGTTACTCAAGGTGTAAGAATCAGAATTGAAATGAACCATATTACTATTGATGTATTTATTTTGTTTTCAAATCAAAATTAATTATTACAAGTTATTAAAATACCCATAGTTCATTATTGTAATTGTTATTGTCATTTATTATAATATTTGTCACATTATTATTAAAAAAATTATTATTAGTAAAAACAATAAAATTATTGATGATCACAGCAACAACAACAATAATAATTAATTAATTAATTAAATAAATAAAAACTGACTGTCAGCGGCAGCATGACCAACGGCACAATAGCAGTAAGAACAACAACATAGCAACAGTGGATACATAGTAACAGCAGCAGCAATGACCAATAGTAGTAGTAGCAACAACCGGCAACGCAAAAGCGACAATGACCGACAGAAACAAAATCGATGATGTGCAGCAGCAGCAGTGACAACTATCTAGGAATCTTTGTTTTTTTTTTTTTTTAATTATGGATAAAATGAGAATTATGAAAATTCAGTAGGGTTAGAAATTCAAACTTAGGAATGGAGTTCCGATTCCAAATCTCCTTAGGAATCAAAACTACAATAATGATTCCTAAAATTGTGGGCTGTACAGATATTTTAATTTGGATCCTATCTTTAAATTCACAAATAAATACTTTATTCATTCCGAATCCTTATAAGCAAACGTACCATAGGTATATAGTCTTTGTAATTAAGCTAAATGACATAATTTAAGCAATTAAAATTGCACATTTTAGCACAAATATTTATTTTCACATTCATTTATTCAGAGAGTCTGACAAAGAAAGGAGAGATAAATTTTTGCTCGAATTCAAAGAAGGTTCACTAGGAATAACTTCTTGGTGAAATCGAATATAAACTATTAATCTAAACATTTAATATATAACTTTTGTTCAATCTTCTTCTTATTAAAGGGTGTCATGAAATAGATTTACATAGTTCAAAGATGAGAGTAATTTTTTTTCATTTGAGTGTATATGCTTTGTCTATAATAGTAATTTAATTTAGGGACGTGTTACTACCATAATTTTTTTTTGTCTTAAGTAAAAAATGTGCTTTTGTGAGTAATTCAATTGGTTCAACTAGTCCATCCATTATAAAAGATAAAGTTACACTTAATAGGGATTGTAATGTGCCTTTGTCACTTAATAGGGATTGTAATGTGCCTTTGTCCTTTCAAGTAAATTGATAACATCCAAATAGTTGCATTAATTAAACTGAATGATCTAAATTGCGCCATGTAGCAGAAGAGATGGTGTCCAAGATCTCAATTTCTCCATGTAGCAGAAAGTGGAATTTCAAAATAATTTTTATAGCCCCAATTAGTTTCCTCCAATATCTCAATATATAATAAGACAGAAAAATTAAACAATTAAAAGATTATAAAATGTCTCAAAAAATATATATATAAGAAATGTAAAAGAATCTTGAGAAATATTATTTACTTTTATTTGGTAGTTCTTTACAATGATATTTGTGTAAGACGTTAGTTGTTACTAACTGATAGATGAAAACTTATGCAGAAACTTTGCCCACAATGGGGACTATATACTATGTCTGCTAACCAATTTAAATTCATGTCAAATGTTGTCATGGGATGAGTCTTTTCGAGTGGCCCGCGATACAATGGTAAGCTAAAACAAATCACACAAATTCGAAGTGTATGATTTTTTTTGGGTGGTTTTAACTATTAAAGTTATAAGAATGTTAAGAATGAGAAAAATTGATTCGTTTTTTTTTTTTTTTAATATCCATTTCCCAATTATAAGATTAGCTTTGTAGCATGGTTTTAGAGAAATTTACATTAAAAATATTATTCATGTTTTTTAACAAAAAAATCATCATAATTAATAACTGTAAACAAGCAATGAAAAGATGTTTATAGTGATTTCACACTTAATGAGATCTATGTTCTCTTTCAACCGTTGCAGTGTTTTCAATATGAAGAAGATATAAGAAGACATTAAAAGATTTGTCTCAAATCATGCCACTCTCACCTTAAACCCTAAAATATATCATTAAGATGTTGGGAGGGGCTTGGCCTAGGATATCTAGGTATACAACCCAAATGACTAGTCTATTAGGTAAAGTGACTTATCCGCCTTGTAAACTCAAGTATCTCTCCTTTACTAACCAATGTGAACACAACTCAACAATCTCCACCCTCCCCTCCCGACGAAATCACCACAGGATCTCAGTCTTTTCATCTAACAAACTCGATTTGTTCTACCACCATAGTCTGGCTATTAGGGTTTAGCTCTAATACCGGTGTGACAATGGTTTCGTCCAAAGAGTTTGTTGAGTTGTGTTCCACATTGGCTAGTAAATGAGAGACACTTGAGTTTAAAAGCACGATAAGTCACTCCACCTAATAGACTAATTTTTTTGGGTCGGATACCTAAATATCCGAGGCCAAGCCCCCCCAACAATTAGTATCAGAGCTAAAGGTTGTTCTGAAAAGCAATTATTTTGCAAATAAATTTTCAAATCCCGTAAGGATTGAGGTTGAAAAGTTTGATAGAAGAATCAATTTTACCTTGTGGCAAATTCAAGTCAAGGATATATTGATTCAATTTGGGCTACACAAGACTTTGAAGGGCAACCCATCCTCTGCTTCTACCAATAACTCTGAAAAATCTATTATGAGCGATGAAGATTAGAAAAAATTAGACAAAAGAGTTGTAAGTGCTATACGATTATGTCTTGTAGAGAATGTTCTCACGAATGTAGGAAAAGTTCTTTAAGCGAAAGAACTTTGGAAGAGGCTAGAAAATTTGTATCAGACAATGGGTATCTCTAATTGTTTGTACCTTAAGGAGCGGTTTCACACGCTAAGACTAATTGAAGGTACAAAAGTTTATGACCATCTTAGTGTTCTCAATGGCATTGTGTTAGAACTAGAAGCAATTTAAGTTAAAATTGAAGACAAAGACAAGGCGTTTATGCTATTGTGGTCTCTTAATGTATGGGAAAGAGATTGTGGATCTTGAAGAGTTACTAGTACTTTATTTTCAAAAGAAAGAAAGCTGAGTGATGGAAGTAATCAAACTTCTGATAATTCGGCATTGACAGTTGGTAATTGGGAGAAAAATAACTCTAAAAAAAAGGAGTCTACTAGGTGTGTAGATAATTAGGCACCTTAAAAAGGATTGTCAAAAAGTAAATGGAGCAAGCTCGACAAGTAGCTCTAAGTCAGTATATGAAGATACTGATAGAATTGCTAGTGCAAAGTCTCTCATCATTGTGGGAGACAATGGTGCCCCTTCATAGATGATGAAGACATCCTCATGGCAAGCCACTAGTGCCATGAAAGAGGATATGCTATTATTACCAGGTCCACAAGATTTGTACGCGAGGCATGGTTTGGTATTTATGCAAGGCGTGTGGTGGAATTTTTAATGTTGATGGTTGAGGACTCTCAATGAAGCCAAACATGAGAGTGGGTTTTTCTGTAAGACAATTGACATGTGCCGAATATGTGTACTTTAGATAAGGTGGAATATGATGATTCTTAGTGTAGAGAATTGGCCCTCAACGGTGATGGCAGCAATAACCGCAAATAGTTGCTTGGCTTGCTCAGATGTAGGCATAGCTCTGGTTGCTGCAGCAGCCAGTTCAACATCGACTTGCTCCATCTCATCTTCAGAGGCTGGAGGGGTTGCCAATTTAGCTTTACTCTTATCCTTCCTCTTACTCGCAACGACTAGAATAGAGGGTTCCTCTTCAGGGTCTTCTTCCTCTTCTTCTTGAATAATGTGTTTTTTTTCTGGTTTTAGGTTGAGCTGGGATGGTTGGTTCCTCACTTTCTTTTTCTGAATTGTCTTCTGCCTCTAAGGGTGAGCTATCAGTCTCAAACTTGTCACCTTCGTCCTCAAGTGGGTTAGATGGTTCAGCCTCTTCTAAGTCGACTGCTGCTTGTGGCTCAGTGGCAACTTCCTCTGCTGGTTCATCTGAAGCAGTGGCTTCTTCACTGGCTGCTGCTGGAGCACCTGTGGTGTTGGTGTCAAAATTGAACTGTTGGAGCAGTGCATCAGGGAAGTTCTGGTGAGTGTGTTTCATGTACAGAGTAAATTGGTGTAGTTAGTTATCTAGGTGTTGTAGATAGCTCCAAAATCGACCATTTTCCCTCTGTTGAGCTTCTACACATTGAGTTATACTATTGTTGAGTGCCTGGATAGTCTGTTCTAAACCAATAGCTCGTCTTGCTCCAGTGACACCAGCTGGTTCAATGGTTGTTCCAGCACTCTCACCAGCAACTCTCTCAATGGTACGTGCCGTAAATGCACCATTATTTTTTACATGTTCATCTCTGGCGTCAAGACGAACACCTGAAACTACACAAATACTAGTGACAAGAGAGGGAAATAGCAAGACAGCAGTTCGGTGAGTTTTGACTGCTCAATCTCGGATTTCTTGTGCAATGATGCTACCGGCATCTATAAGAAGTCCTCGAACTATGACATATAACAAGACTAACCTTTCTTATGAAACTGTAGTAGTGTGAGTGGTGGGCATAAGCCTAGATTTCAAAAATTTCACTCACACCTTAGCAATAGGTTTCAAATCTATCTTATTAACTACATGTCCTTCCTCGTTAACCCGTGATGCCCCTTCAATGGTAAGAGTTTTGAAAATGGTGTTCCACTTTTTCGGGGTCAACTTATCACGCAACTTAGCATACTCACAGGCAATTTCAGCAGGTAAGTTATAGAAAGCATTGATGACACGAGAATCTAATAGGACAAGTGTATTTCTTACCCAAATGTTGTGCTGATCAGGGCTTACCAAATTGGCGTAAAATTCTTTGACTACAGGCAGCACAGGATCTCGAGGGTGGTTGCAAAACTCTAACCATCCTCGCTTTGCTACAGCATTATGAATGGTTTGCACAATTCCCGTGAGTTGGTCTGGAAATTGAAACCCTTTTTTCTTCTAGAATCTGACGTGGCTCTATGAATTCTTCATATTTTTCTTTAGCGTGGTAACTCTGGAATCGTGACGGATCTTTCAGGCGGCTGGCTGTTTTCTTGTATCTCGGCATTATTGTAGTAGTAACAAATTGAAGCTACTGTTCCTAAGAATAAAAAGAGAAAAAGAGTTTAAGAGTTCTTAGAGTTGTCTTTGCGAAGGAGATAAGGAATAGTGGCGTAGAGCACTAAGCACAGTGATTCCTTTTTATAATGGACTTTAATTTGAAGATAAATACGGTAACTAGAGATAATTGAGGGAATAAAATATTTGAATTAAATGTGCATATCCCCAAAATTATCGGCCAATGAAATTAAAGCTTTAATTTTAGAGATTTGTTTCCTCAATTTTCTATCCATATCCATGCATCCATCTGTCACGATTTTATCTCCAACAGTAAGTGAAAGGCTCCAGCTTTTAATTTACTGTAACGGTACAATTAGCTGCTGCAGCACCCATTCGCTTATTCTAACAACAGATACATACTCCCCACTAAAAGCTTCTGACACGCAGTTCATCTCTGAATTCTGCCACCATTCACTCTCACTTGTCAATATGAAATTCAATTATCACACTTACTAACATTAAGTCTAAAATTTATTAAAAGAAATAGACATAGCAAATTAAAGTGAAAGTAAAGAATGCAATAATGTAAATGGATGAAAATAAGAGTTAATCATAGAAAAACAAAAATTAAATAAGATGGTAAAAATGGAAACATGTCTACAAAACCAAAGGATATCAAACTTGGTTTGAAGTGGCTATCTCCTTAATGGGTTGCCTCCCATGAAGCGCTTGATTTACGGTCCTCCAGCCTAACCTTCCTTCTTTGTTCAATAGTTAGGTTCTTTAAGGAGTAACACCTCCTTGGAGCAGTCTGCTGCTGGATGTATGTAATGCTTAATCCTGTATCCATTAACCTTGAACTCATGGCCTGTTTTTTCATCTAGAAGATCAACAGCTCCGTGAGGATAAGATTTTAACAACTTAAACGGGCCACACCATCTTGACTTGAGCTTTCCTAGAAATAATCTTAGTCTTGTATTGTGGAGTAACACTAATTGACCAGGGGTGAATTTTCGATGTTGAATATGCTTGTCGTGCCAGTGTTTTGTTCTCTCTTTATAGATTCTTGCATTTTCATATGAAAACAGTCGTAATTTATCAAGCTCACAAAGTTGAAGTTTCCTTTGCTCTGCTATAGTGTACATATCCCAATTTAATTTCTTCAGCGCCCAATGGGCTTTGTGCTCTAGCTCTAGTGGCAAATGACACACTTTGCCATAAACAATTCGGTAAGGAGACATGCCGAGTGGAGTTTTGTATGTTGTTCTGTAGGCCCATAGAGAGTCATGCAAATGTAAAGACCAATCCTTTTTTGTTGGGTTCACCACTTTTTCTAACATCTTTTTAATTTCTCTGTTGGATACTTTAGCCTGACCATTAGATTGTGGGTGATATGTTGTTGCTATCTTGTGTCTGACTCCATATTTCATCATTGCTGCAGCAAAGATTTTGTTGCAAAAATGTGTGCCTTCATCACTAATAATTACTCTAGGAGTGCTAAACCTGGAGAAAATATTTTTTTGAAGAAAAGTCACCACTGTTTTAGCATCATTGGTAGGTAATGCTGCAGCTTCTACCCACTTGGAGACATAATCTACAGCAACAAGGATATATAAGTTCCCAAAGGATGGGGGAAAAGGTCTCATGAAATTTATTCCCCAAACATCAAAAACTTCCACTTCCAGTATGTTAGTTAATGGCATCTCACGTCTGCTAGTTATGTTCCATGTCCTTTGACACCTATCACAACATTTAACAAATTCACGAGAATCTAATAGGACAAGTGTATTTCTTACCCAAATGTTGTGCTGATCAGGGCTTACCAAATTGGCGTAAAATTCTTTGACTACAGGCAGCACAGGATCTCGAGGGTGGTTGCAAAACTCTAACCATCCTCGCTTTGCTACAACATTATGAATGGTTTGCACAATTCCCGTGAGTTGGTCTGGAAATTGAAACCCTTTTTTCTTCTAGAATCTGACGTGGCTCTATGAATTCTTCATATTTTTCTTTAGCGTGGTAACTCTGGAATCGTGACGGATCTTTCAGGCGGCTGGCTGTTTTCTTGTATCTCGGCATTATTGTAGTAGTAACAAATTGAAGCTACTGTTCCTAAGAATAAAAAGAGAAAAAGAGTTTAAGAGTTCTTAGAGTTGTCTTTGCGAAGGAGATAAGGAATAGTGGCGTAGAGCACTAAGCACAGTGATTCCTTTTTATAATGGACTTTAATTTGAAGATAAATACGGTAACTAGAGATAATTGAGGGAATAAAATATTTGAATTAAATGTGCATATCCCCAAAATTATCGGCCAATGAAATTAAAGCTTTAATTTTAGAGATTTGTTTCCTCAATTTTCTATCCATATCCATGCATCCATCTGTCACGATTTTATCTCCAACAGTAAGTGAAAGGCTCCAGCTTTTAATTTACTGTAACGGTACAATTAGCTGCTGCAGCACCCATTCGCTTATTCTAACAACAGATACATACTCCCCACTAAAAGCTTCTGACACGCAGTTCATCTCTGAATTCTGCCACCATTCACTCTCACTTGTCAATATGAAATTCAATTATCACACTTACTAACATTAAGTCTAAAATTTATTAAAAGAAATAGACATAGCAAATTAAAGTGAAAGTAAAGAATGCAATAATGTAAATGGATGAAAATAAGAGTTAATCATAGAAAAACAAAAATTAAATAAGATGGTAAAAATGGAAACATGTCTACAAAACCAAAGGATATCAAACTTGGTTTGAAGTGGCTATCTCCTTAATGGGTTGCCTCCCATGAAGCGCTTGATTTACGGTCCTCCAGCCTAACCTTCCTTCTTTGTTCAATAGTTAGGTTCTTTAAGGAGTAACACCTCCTTGGAGCAGTCTGCTGCTGGATGTATGTAATGCTTAATCCTGTATCCATTAACCTTGAACTCATGGCCTGTTTTTTCATCTAGAAGATCAACAGCTCCGTGAGGATAAGATTTTAACAACTTAAACGGGCCACACCATCTTGACTTGAGCTTTCCTAGAAATAATCTTAGTCTTGTATTGTGGAGTAACACTAATTGACCAGGGGTGAATTTTCGATGTTGAATATGCTTGTCGTGCCAGTGTTTTGTTCTCTCTTTATAGATTCTTGCATTTTCATATGAAAACAGTCGTAATTTATCAAGCTCACAAAGTTGAAGTTTCCTTTGCTCTGCTATAGTGTACATATCCCAATTTAATTTCTTCAGCGCCCAATGGGCTTTGTGCTCTAGCTCTAGTGGCAAATGACACACTTTGCCATAAACAATTCGGTAAGGAGACATGCCGAGTGGAGTTTTGTATGTTGTTCTGTAGGCCCATAGAGAGTCATGCAAATGTAAAGACCAATCCTTTTTTGTTGGGTTCACCACTTTTTCTAACATCTTTTTAATTTCTCTGTTGGATACTTTAGCCTGACCATTAGATTGTGGGTGATATGTTGTTGCTATCTTGTGTCTGACTCCATATTTCATCATTGCTGCAGCAAAGATTTTGTTGCAAAAATGTGTGCCTTCATCACTAATAATTACTCTAGGAGTGCTAAACCTGGAGAAAATATTTTTTTGAAGAAAAGTCACCACTGTTTTAGCATCATTGGTAGGTAATGCTGCAGCTTCTACCCACTTGGAGACATAATCTACAGCAACAAGGATATATAAGTTCCCAAAGGATGGGGGAAAAGGTCTCATGAAATTTATTCCCCAAACATCAAAAACTTCCACTTCCAGTATGTTAGTTAATGGCATCTCACGTCTGCTAGTTATGTTCCATGTCCTTTGACACCTATCACAACATTTAACAAATTCATAAGCATTTTTAAATATAGTAGGCCAATAATAACCTAATTGCATAACTTTGGCAGTTGTTATGTGACCACCAAAATGTCCTCCATATGCTGAAGCATGACATGACTCCAGTATTTGAGGTATTTCTTCTGCTGCAACACATCTTCTTATTACTTGATCTGAGCATAGCTTATATAAATGTGGGTCATCCCACTGATAACTTCTAACATTATGAAGAAATTTATTTTTCTCTTGAAACTTCAGCTCAGGTGGTAGCAACCCACTTACTAAATAGTTAACAAAGTCTGCATACCATGGAGATTCTGACTACTGCAGCATCTGTGATTGCTGTATTACCAACAGCTGTTCATCAGGAAAAGTTTCGGTGATGTCCTTCCTTGTCAATGTACTAGTGTCTGCTTCCAGCCGTGACAAGTGGTCTGCCATTTGATTCTCAGTCCCCTTTCTATCTTTAATTTTCAGATCAAATTCTTGAAGCAATAAGATCCATCTGATTAATCTTAGTTTGGCATCCTTCTTTGAAATTAAATATTTGATGGCTGCATGGTCTGTGTAAATAGTTACTTTGTACCCACCAGGTAAGCTCTGAATTTATCAAAAGCAAAAACTACTGCTAGCAACTCTTTCTCTGTAGTAGTGTAATTAATCTGAGTTGGAGTGAACATTTTGCTTGCATAGTATATAAAATGAAAAACCTTATCCTTTCTTTGCCCCAATACTGCTCCCACAGAATGATTACTAGCATCAGACATCAATTCAAATGGTAAAGTCCAATCTGGAGATATAACTACTAGAGCAGTGATCAGAGCTTTCTTTAGTTCTACAAATGCTTTAAGGCACTCTGTGTCAAAGTGAAATGGTTTGTCATGCTCCAGCAATGAACACAAAGGCTTAGCTACCTTGGAGAAATCCTTAATGAATCTTTTGTAGAATCCAGTATGACCTAAAAAACTCCTAACATCCTTTACTGAAGTTAGAGGTGACAGTTTATCTATTACCTCTATCTTGGCTTTATCTATTTCAATACCATCCTTGGATATCTTGTGACCCAGCACTATTCCTTCTTGCACCATGAAATTGCACTTTTCCCAATTGAGTACTAAGTTTGTCATCTCACATCTTTTAAAAACTTCTTCCAAGTTGTGTAAACAATCATTGTATGTTTCTCCAAAAACTGAGAAGTCATCCATGAAAACTTCCAAAGTTTGCTCTACCATTTCAGAAAATATAGACATCATGCATCTCTGAAAAGTTGCTGGAGCATTGCATAGCCCAAATGGCATTCTTCTGAAGGCAAATGTTCCATAAGGACAAGTAAATGTAGTATTCTCTTGATCCTCTGGAGCCATAACAATTTGGTTGTAGCTTGAATACCCATTTAAGAAACAGTAATATTATTTTCCAGTAAGTCTGTCCAACATCTGATCTATGAATGGAAGTGAGAAATGGTCTTTCCTTGTGGCTTTGTTGAGCTTCCTGTGATCCATACACACTCTTCATTTAGTCACTGTCCTTGTAGGAATAAGTTCATTCTTCTTATTAGTCATTACTGTTATCCCTCCTTTCTTTGGAACACATTGAACCAGGCTTACCCATGAACTGTCTGATATTGGGTATATGATTCTAGTATCTAGCCATTTAATGATTTCCTTCTTCATCACTTCTTTCATAATAGGATTCAGCCTTCTCTGGTGTTCCACCGAATTGCTGGAACAATCCTCTAACAATATTTTATGCATACAGATAGATGGGCTTATCCCTTTTATATTTGCCATGGTCCATCTAATTGCTCTTCTATATTTTCCCAGCAAATCTACTAAACTCTGTTCTTGACCTGCATCCAAAGTAGAAGAAATGATTATATGGAGTGTGTTGTTTTGACCAAGATAAGCATACTTTAAATGTGAAGGTAACAATTTTAATTCAAAACTAGGAGGTGATTCAATAGATGGTAAAGTTGTTTTTACTTCCCTGTTTGAAAGATTCAGGTGTTCAATAAACCTGTTGTGCCCATCAAATTGTTGTTTGTCCATCCAATCTGTTTGGATTACTGCAACATCTTCCTCTTCAACATCTTCAAAGGTGGTGACTTTGTCAAGTACATTACTGCAGCATCTATCCATTCTGTCTACTACAATAAGATCTACTACACTTAGGAAATTGCAATCTTCTACTTCATCAGGGTTCCTCATAGCCTCTAGCACATTAAATGTGACTTGTTGATCATTTACTCTCATGGTGAGCTCTCCTTTCTGCACATCTATCAGAGTTTTTCTAGTTGCTAGAAAAGGTCTTCCAAGTATAATGAGTACTTCTTTGTCGGCTTCAAAGTCCAACACAATGAAATCCACTAGAAAGATGAATTTGTCAACCTTTACCAATATATCATCTATCTTTCCTTCAGGGTATGCATGAGATCTGGTAGCTAATTGCAGAGTGACTGGTGTTGGTCTGCACTCCCCTACTCCCAGCTACTTAAATACAGATAATGGCATCAGATTAATACTAGCTCCCAAGTCACAAAGTGCTCTGCCAGCACATCTAGTTCCTATAGAACAAGGTATTGTAAAACTCTCTAGATCTTTCAATTTTGTGGGAATTTTACTCTGGAGCATATGACTGCTTTCCTGTGTTAAAGCAACAGTTTCAAACTCTCCCAGCATTCTTTTTCGTGCCAAGATATCTTTTAAAAATTTAACATAATTTGGCATTTGCTCCAAAGCTTCCACAAAAGGTATGTTTATGTGCAATTATTTCAGCGTTTCCAGGAATTTGCTGAACTACTTGTCTTGTTTTTGCTTCTGCAACCTTTGTGGGAAAGGTGGTGGATGTCTGAACTGCTGGGTAACTTCAGGGGATATCAAACTTTATTTGTTTGATTTGGTGCAAGTTGTAACTACTGGTGTTGCAACTTCTTTGTCAGCATGTTCTGGTTGAATTTCCTCTGCAGTTGCTGTAGCTTGGCCCGTGTAACCAGCGTCTTGAAGAGGAGTTTGCTATAACAGACTTCCCTTTTGAGTTGGTTTTAGTGTTGAATTGTATTCCATTCCATTTTTTGTCACCTCAACTAGGATATCAACATTCTTTCCAGATCTCAAACTAATTACTTTACAGTGTTCTTTGCTTTCTCTCCTAGGGTCTTCTGTGTTGCTAGGTAGGCTTCCTTGAGTTCTGCTGCTCATTGCTGTAGCTAGTTGTCCCATTTGGTTCTCAAGGTTTCTCAAAGATACAGCTTAACTTTGCACAATTGCTTCATTCTTTGCAATATACTCCTTAATCAGTGCTTCCAGTGAAGTGATTGGATCCTGACTAATATGTTTTTGCCCTTGACTTTGCTGATGAAAGCCAGGTGGTTGTGTGTTTCTGTTTTGTCCATTTAATGCTGGAGCATTTCG
The DNA here is from genome assembly GCF_000493195.1 of Citrus x clementina. Taxonomy (NCBI): domain Eukaryota; kingdom Viridiplantae; phylum Streptophyta; class Magnoliopsida; order Sapindales; family Rutaceae; genus Citrus; species Citrus x clementina. Next base: position 25,910,779 of record NW_006262201.1, on the reverse strand, counting down.
ATTCTGACTACTCTATGCAAAATTTGGGTGTTGCTTCCAGCCTGAGTTGTAAGTATTTGAATATGGGTTGTTCTGAGGTTGTCGATTGAAGTTACCCACATAGTTTACTGAGGCTGAATTTCCAGGACAGTTATCAAAGTCATGTTCTTCATCACAGTAGACACAAGAAAGTTCAGTAATTTGCTTTACTGTTGTTGGAGCAGCTGTCATGGCCTTTACCATGTTAGTCAATGAAGTCACTTGTGTTGATAAGGCTGTAATTATATCAATGTTATGTACCCCTGCTGATCCTCTTGCTGCTGGCTGCCTGGCTGAAGGCCACTGGTAATTATTGTTGGCAATTCTTTCCAGAATTTCATAGGTTTCAGTGTAAGATTTGGATAATAGAGCTTCATTTGCTAAAGCATCCACCATTAACCTTGTACTTGGATTCAACCCATTATAAAAAGTTTCCAATTGAATGCAACAAGGGATACCATGATGAGGACACTTTCTGAGCAATTCCTTGAATCTTTCCCAAGCCTCGTACAAACTTTCATCTTCAAGTTGATGGAAGGAGGTAATCTCATTCCGTAACTTTGCATTTTTTGTCGGTGGGAAATATTTCATTAAGAATTTATCAGCCAATTCATTCCATGTAGTGATGGAATCAGATGGTAACGAATTTAACCATACTCTTGCTCGATCTCTTAAGGAATAAGGGAAAAGCCGCAGCCTTAAGGCATCTTTTGTTGCTCCAGCAATTTTGAAAGCATCACTTACTTCCAAGAATAATTTAAGATGGAGATGAGGATCTTTATTTGGCAATCTATTGAATTGTCCAACTGTTTGCAACATTTGAAACATCACTGGCTTCAACTTAAAATTGACAGCGTCTACTTCAGGTCTGATGATGCCAAGATGTACAACTTGAGGAGTTAGTACAACATAGTCTCTTATAGCTCTATCTCTGTCATCAGCCATGTAAATAATATTGTTATTGCCTGGCTGTCTCTTGTTAGCATGGTTATTCTGCTCTTCTTGAATGTTCACTGGTTGTAAGGGCCCGTGAGGATTCAAATTTCCTGCATCTTGTAAATTATTCATGCTTGAAGCAATTTCCGAATTCCTTTGTTCTCTTCGCAATATCCTAACAGTCTTTTCAATCTCAGGATCGAATTAGAATACCGCAGATCTGTCTCTGCGCATGCATGCACCGATTTGCCAAGAAATAGAATAAATCAAATCAAATTTGGCGCTATCAAGATTTACTTCACACTTCAAAAATAAACAATCAATCCCCAGCAACGGCGCCAAAAACTTGTTGGTAGATTTCTATAAGCAATTATTATCAATGCCAATGTGTAAGTATACACAACAAGTAATAAAGTGATGAGTATTCAAGATCATCTCCACAGGAATTGATGTTACTCAAAATGCTAAAGCAATCACAATAGTGTACATCAATCAAAGACCGAAACAAACAATTTTCGAATAATTCTATTGTAACTAATAATTGTGAGGGATGAAAATAAAACAATACTGTAATGAAATAAATTAAGTTAAATGTGTCTAAGATTCAATTGAGAATATAGTAATTGAATGATCAAACTCTTCTAATGGGGTGACTGTTGTTTACCAAATTAGCACCAATTGTTACAATAAGTGCTGCAGCAATGGGTAGAATAAATCTGCATCCGCAGCTATCGCATGTTGAAAATCTCATACCTTTAAATCTACTAACAATGACCAGTTGCTCATATATTTATGGTATGGCATTATAACCTTTAATCTCTCGACCCTACAAGGTGAACACCTATGTCTAGAGTGTCACAAATCTTAACTTTAAGTATTGCCCTTATGGAATTCAAGATAACCTAATCCCGGAAACTCGACTTAAGAACAAGTAATACTCTAATAATGTCCGCTAAGACATGTCCTTTTGCTGCTCTATCTTAACTGAAACTATTAAATGGGTGGTCAACCGAAATAACAGTTGTATTCATAAAAAATACTAGAGTATAATGCTACAGCATTACCATAACAATATAAAAGAACAGTCAAGAACCCATTGGATTATTTGTCACTCAACCACAAGTAAATTTAGTTCATAATCTGGATGAGAAAAATAAACACAAATATATTGAACTCGGAATACATCCCAACAATTCAAGGAAAAAGAGAAAATATAAGTTGAGCACAATGAAAGGCAAATAATTCTGCACGACTCTCTTCTTTTTGTTTCCGATTAGCACTCTCCAATCTTGATCTCCTTCTTCTTGCCTTTGTAATTATTTATGATGATAATTCCTTGCCGCTTTTCTATGTGGTACACACCTCATTTTTATGTTGCAAATTAGGTTAAAACCAAAGCCCATGAGCGTGCATATATTTGAATTAGGAAACATGCAGATCGCGACTTTATTGCTGACTTGTGCCTAAGTTCTCTCCCCCATTGCTCCCAGATCGCTACAACACTGGTTGCTCTAATAGCTGCTACAATACTGTTTTATTCTCGATTGTGCTTTACTTCTTTTGTGGCCATCTTCCTTCCTCATCTTGCTCTTCTAATGCCTCAACATCCTCTCACGAATTTAAAACCTGCTTTTAGCACAAATTACTATGATTTAATCAAAACTTATTAAAACTCAACTAAAATGAATGTTTATGCAAAAGGTACCCAAAATGTAATAAAAACACATTATTTGTTCTCTAAGTGACCTTGATTCAAGTCTAGAATTGATGTAATAACTCTCATTTTCTAGAGTTATCAGCTATATTCCTCTGGTAGTGAGTGTAACAGAATCATAACCTTGACTTCATCCTTAATATCTTCATTAAAATTCTTCAAATCAACAAGTAACTTTTCAAATCTTGAGACATGATCGTGCATTGACGCCTCAGGCTTTATTCGAAAGCCATATACTTGGCTCATTGCATGAAGGCGATTTTCAGGACTTTTCAGCAAGTACTTCTCCTCCAATGTACGCCACAAAGTCATTGCACACTTCTCATCTTTCACCAAGTATTTCACCTCTTTGGTCAAATAAGATCTGATCTGACCACAGGCTTTTTCATTTATACGATCCCAAATTTCTTCATCATACAAGTGTCTTTTAATTTTCAGAGCAACATCAAGATCGATTTGAATAAGGGCATCTATAACTTCGTGCCTTCACATGCCGAAGTTGATTTTCCCATCAAACTTTTTAACATTGATCTTTTGGCCTCCTATAACAGGTGCTGAATAGCAATTTAACAAATCTCACCTCCCACCTAAAGTGTCTCCTGAAATAGTCTCGGTAGATCTCTCCCTAATTCTGGAAGTTTCACCTTCTACCATTTTCTTAATGAATTATTTTAACTTGAAAAACAGCCTCTATGATGTTAATTTCGCGTGAATAAATACACCAGGAAAGTTTCCAGGAGACTGGACTGGAACTCGGTCCCAATTAAAAACCAGAATCCTTAGACTCTTATCGCTTTGTTGATAGAACTTTCCTAGACATGCAAAAATACACACTACTTACAATAGACTGTCTCCCAAGTACAAATGGTCGTATTCACCGTATTCGTGAACAGCACCGTGCGTGAATAGTACCATATACGTGAACAATACGGTATCCCTCTAAGTACGAACTGTCAGCTCTTATACCACTTGTTGTGCGAGGAATGCGGAATCAAGCGCATCGAATAATCATAGAAAAATAAAGGACACAAGAATTGCGTGGTTCGGCAATATAACTACATCCACGGGAGCAAGGGAAAAATAATTGTATTATTAATAATTATTTGAGTAAAGAAATCTCACTTTCCCAGAACCCAAATACACCAAGTACTCTCACACACACTCTCCAATTGCTCACACTCTCAGAACTCTCAAAAGCTTAGAAACTTATAAGCTTAACAAATTTTAGGGATGCTATTAAATGAAGAAATAACTTCAATTTATAGGCTTGAAGTTAGTACTATTCCATCTAACCCAAGCACTATTCCACCTAACACATGCAAATATGTCAAGGAGTTTAATATTTCTTTAGTGAATCTTGAAAAATTCTCCAAATTTGAATCCAACATTTCGGCTAACCTTGACATTTGTTAGCAAAATGCAAGTGATTTTCTTATTTTTCAACATATATTATGAAAATCTAAAATTATCCTTATTTGGTTAGGAAGTAAAAAAATTATTATTATTTTCACCAGTTATATTGAGATAACAAAATAAAAAATAAAATTAATAAAATGAAGATTTATTTTAGTTATCAATTAATATATATATATATATAGTAAAAATATTTTATATATATGTGTGTGTGTGTATAAAGTTTATTCAATAT
>NW_006262201.1:25896807-25906022 GCF_000493195.1 Citrus x clementina | reverse complement strand
TTTCCAATCAGCAATTTAGGATGTTTTCCCTGCCTTAGTTCATAACCAAAAGAAATACGTTCAAAAACTTTGACAATAAGAATAGATAAAACCAAAAACAAAAAATTTTGAATAATGTTTTAGATTCATGACCTCGGTGTATCAATTGACCTAACGCACAGTTACCACATGGCCTATGTCATCAAGGACAAACGCCTCTCATTATATATTATAATTGTACATTTTTTGACTTGACATAAAATAATTACATAAATAACCACAGAATCCATATTTCCAGGAGTTTTCTTTTTCCTTTCCATCGTAATCATAAATCTAGAAGGAATTAATTAAAATTTACAGTTCTTATTTCTGGAGGCTGGATCCAAATTTTCTATAAGGGCTCCTTCATCTTGAAATTATCATAATCACGAAATTGTGGGGCAATTTTGATGAATCACTTGCAAGAGGCTTCCGGATAAATTCAGTGAGTGCATCACGGCCATTACAATCAAACCAATGCATTGTGTTTGCTAATTCACTTCCCGTGACCGATTAAATTTGGAAAAAAGGACAAAATCTACTAATTTGCCATCAAAGATCATACAATAAGATGATTCCATCAGACTCAATCAAGTAATTCCTTACATTCAAAGAGGGATATGGGAGTATTTCCCACTCTTCAGAAGCAACGTTAATGGCATCATCAGCATTTGGAGAAGAATCCATCCGCGTACACTATACTTCCAGCAAATCCATCCATAATTTCCGTCAAACCGAAGACTTTGTCCAGGTCTATATACACTGATATGATATCACACAATATGAAGAAGTTGGAGGTGTGGAGAAGGTGAACCTGGCCCAATTGTGGAAGTTCAATATTCTCATTAGTAAAAGGAGAACGTCTATGGCACGTCTGAGGCAATACAACCAACTATTATAAGTGTGATTGTAAGAAATAGCTCAATGGGTCACTCTAATTCTCTGCCCAATGGGCAGCTTATTAACCAAAACAATGAAGCCCAGCACTATGCTATTGTCTCCTTAATTGAAGAAACCTGTCAAGTAAGCTATAATAACCATGTTGCTGGAGGTGACGTGGACAGCTGGTTATATGAAGACAAAATACTCTCTACATACATAGTACAATGCACAGATAAATATTGTAAACTCTTTGATGCTAGGGCTACACAAACCTATGGCTAAATTAACAGTTTAAGTTTCATGGAGAGCAGAAAAACCTTTTATATAAATTTATACTAATGTAATGAAATAACATAAATGAATCTTCAGAAACAAAGATCTGTCATCATCTCAACATTCAAAATTCTAACTTGGTATTAGAGCCATTTCAATGGCAGAAAATAATCCAAACACTACTCAAACCAACCTTCTTTCATCCAGCAACAACCCTCTCTCAAACCCTGTTCAAAATATCCTTGCACTTCAAATCAACCCACTTCCAGAATAACTTTTTATTTGTATTTACAGCTCGTGTCAAGTTGAACAACTCTAACTATTTATCTAGAGGTTTCAAATCCTGCCAACAGTAAGAGCTAATGACCTAGAAGGTTTTCCCAATGGAACAGGACCATACCTAAATAAAAAGCACATCTCAGTGGGCGATGGTGGCACTGTCACCACAACTGACAACCCTAAATATTTTCCATGGCTCGACCAATTACTCATGACTTGGCTACTCTTATCATTCACTGAAGGTATTCTAACCTCAGTAAAAGATTGCATTAACTTCAATAGAAGTGTGGGATTCCTTATAAAGACTCCTGTCAGTAAGAACCAAGTCGAGTCTTGCAACTCAAAACCCTCATTCAAATCACAAGAAAAGGAGCCTCCAGCATTACTGAGTTTTGCAACAAAATCAAAGCTTTAGAAGATGAACTCAAGTCTCTGGCAGTGAAGTTACTAATGAAGATCTAACTTTCCTTTTGCTTGTAGGTTTAGGCCCAGGATATGACTCTGTTGTTGTTAACATTACAACAAGAGTTGAGACTTCAACACACCAAGAAGTCTACCTCCATGTTCCTGAATTAGGAAAGTGCCATCAAGCAACAATCAAAGTTGGAATAACACAGGGAGAGGCATGAACTCAAATGCTGGGAATGGTGCAAATCAAGATTAAAGGAGAGGAGAAGCCACTGAAAATGAGCCCAAACCATAGTGTCAGATTTGTCAGCGGTTTTGGACATGTATCCTTTGATTGCTGGAATTACTACAATAGGACTTCAACACTCAGCAATAGGGATGTCAAATAAATCCGGATCTGGCTCGGATCCGCAAATATCCGGATCCGGAAAAATTTGGATCCGCATATTAAAAAAATCCGGATCCGGATATGAAAGATGGGGATCCGCACGGATCTGGATCCGGATGCACTTGCATTCGGAAAACTAGATATCCGGATCTGGATAAATTTTATTTTAAATTAAAAATACATATTAAAATTAAATGAAAAATTAAAAAATAAATTTTATTTATGGATTTATGATGTTGTTGTATATTATTTATGTTGAATTATTAATTGTTGGATTATGAGTGAATTTTATTTGATATTATTAGGAAAATTATTGAATTTTGTTTTAAATTAAAAATTAAATTAAACTAAATTAAATATTAAATATTTTATTTTATTTGTGGATTTATGATGTTGTATCTTATTCATATTGAATTATTAATTGTTGGATTATGATTGAATTTGATGTGATATTATTAGGTAAATTATTGAACTTTATTTTAAATTAAAAATATACATTAAAAATGAAATAAAAAAATTAAATTTTATTTATAGATTTATGAGATAATTTGTATGTTATTCATGTTGAATTATTAATTATTAAATTGTGATTAAATTTTATTTGATATTATTAGGTAAATTATTGAATTTTAATTATATATTAAATTATTAAAATTTATTTTTTGCGGATTCGGATATCCAGAATATCCGCACGCATCCGTAGCGGATATTACTCACATCCGGATCTGCATCGTTTTTTGCAGATCTGGATGTAAAACTATTAATCTGAATCCAGATTTTGCCAACCCTACTCAGCAACTCAGAAACAACATCAACTAGAGGAAGAGCACTAATAACAACAACAACAATAATCTACCTCGGAGGGGACCACCTCAAAATCCTACAATCAACAGTCAGAGGTCTACATACATTGCTACAACTGAAAATGCTGATGCTCATGCCTGGTACTTGGTCAGTGGTGCAACTAACATTATCACCAACAATCTAAGCTGTTTGAATACTGGTGCAGCTCACAAAGGTACTGACTAGCAAGTTGTAGGTAATTGGCAACAGTTTATAATTTTATGTAGATATATTGCAAAGAATAGTATAACCTCTATAAATTAATATTCGATAAATTAATAATCTCTATAATATAATAATTTTTTGCAATCCCAACTTGGAACCTGAAGCTAAATTAATAATTTCGATAAATTAATAAGATAATAATTTTTCTGAGAACTCATATATAACTTTGTGGTCCCATTTATAGCATAAATTAATAATTGTAGAAATTACAAATACTGTGAAATTACAAATGTAACTAATTATGTCAATTTATTAAAATATAAGTCTATTGTAGCGTGTTTTTTCTTGAAGTTTAAATCTAGTTGAATCTCATCTCTAATTTTTCTTATTGCATCTAAAAGTTCTGGGGTTGAATTCTCGTACTGCAATAAAAAATTATGAATTGTTGTTGATGACTTGAGTGCTTCAGTGCGCAAAATAGGCTCTAAAGGTACTGTATCATTCTCAACTTCATCTTCAGCAAGATCTTCAGTGATGTTAGCAACAATTTATTCTAAACTTTGGATCTTTGAATTATTTATTTGATGAATTTATTTAAATTCTATTGATTATATTTGTAAAATACAATGAATTTTCAATCAATTAAATGTTAGTTCTTTGTACTGTGAACACACTCTATAAATTAATAAATTATTAATTTATCGATTAATGAATATATTTTTAAATTAATAAATTTCTATGGTCCCGACATTATTAATATATAGAGGTTATACTAAACAATCCAGAAAATTTATAACAATAAAAGAAAAATATTTGAAAGTAAAGAAAGGAAGAGAAATTTTATTAGAATTATTTTGTTATTCACTACAGTACTCTTTTATATAGATTTGAAAAAAATTATAGAAAAACAAAATATATTCCTAATATCATACCACATCTAGCCAAATATTCGTAAGGACTTGGTCTATCGACTAATTATTTAGCAAATCTGTTACTGAAGCAACTAAGACACGTTTCCAGCACTCCTCCTTGTCTTAGTAGTTATAGAGGCCGAATTTGTTTCTTAACATTTCTAATCTAGCTTTTGGCAGAGCCTTGGTAAAGATATATGCAACTTGTTCCTCAGTCCTGCAATAAAGCAATTTAATTTCGACACTCTTTTGTACTTCTCTCAAGTGATACTTGATCTTGAAATGCTTAGTCTTGCCATGAAAAACATGATCATTTGAGATTGCAATTGCAGCTTGGTTATCTACATGAATCTGCATTGGCTCATTTTATTCCATATGTAAATCTGCAAGTATTTTTCTAATCCAAATTCCTTGATTTACCATAGCATTTGCTACTACATATTTTGCCTCTGTTGTACTTTGAGCTATTACATCTTGCTTCTTTGAAGACCATGAAAAAATTCTGAATCCAAAACTGAAACAAAAACCAGTTGTACTTCTCATATCATCAATAGAGCTTGCCCATTCACTATCAGAAAAATCATGAAGCTTAAAATTCTGACAGTAAGAATATTTAATGCCATAATTTGTTGTGCCTTTAATATATCTTACAATCCTTTTGGCAGCTTGAAAATGCACTTCACTCGCACAATGCATGAATATTGAGAGCAAGGTTACTATAAACATTATGTCTAGTCTGGTGGTTGTAAGATACATCAAGCAACCAATCACACTTCTATATTTGCTTTCATCAATTTTTTCTGCTCCATCACCTTTGCTAAATTTCTCCTTCTGATTCATTAGTGTGCTGGTACTTTTGCAATCTTCCATGTGAAGTTTTTTAAGTATTTTCCTTGTGTACTTCTTTTGGCTTATAAAGACTCCATCATGATCTTGCTTCACTTCCATACCCAAAAACTAGGACATCAAGCCAAGGTCTGTCATCTCAAATGCTTTAAACATTTCAGCTTTAAACTCCTTTACCAGTTTGTCATTACTTCTTGTAACAAGGAGATCATCAACATAAACAGAAACTATAATTGAGTTAGCATCTATTCCTTTTACATATAATGTAGCTTCACTTAGACTTTTAATAAATCTAAGACTTTGAAAGTGTTCATCAATCTTGTTGTACCAAGCCCTAAGAGCTTGTTTAAGACCATATAAGGGCTTCTTCAACAAGTAGACCTTCTTCTCATGTCCTTTCACTTGAAATCCTTTAGGCTGCTCTACAAAAATCTCTTCTTGAAGATAACCATTTAAAAAAGTAGATTTTACATCTAACTGATAAGTCTTCCATCTTTTTTGTGATGCCAAAACAAGTAACATCATGGTTGTATCCAAGCATGCCGCTAGAGAAAACGTTTCTGAGAAATATACTACTATACCCCTTCACTACTAATCTGGCCTTGTATTTATTTATAGAACCATCTGCATTAAGTTCGGTTCTGTAAACCCATTTGACTCAAACAATCTTTATGTGTTGAGGCCTATTCACCAACTCCCAAGTGTCATTTTTTGCAATCATTATGAGCTCCTCTTTCATTGCTTCAATCCACTTGTTGTCCTTCTCTAGTTCTTTTAAATTCAACAGGCTAAAAAATAGCAACATTGCTTCTTTCATAGACATCAAATAAAGGCCTTGTACCTCTAACTGGGACATTATCTATGTCGTCATCAAAATATTGCGATGACTCTGTCAATTACTTCTTTATACACTGCTCCTAGTTCCATTGTTTATCTTCTATAAACTTGACATCTCTGCTTACAAAACTTTTTTCCATTTTGTGGTTAGAAAATTCTGTAAGCCTTTGAAGAATCATTGCATCCAATAAAAACTCATAGTTTTGCATTTTTATTGAGTTTGTCTCTCTTTACCTGTGGCATATAAGAGAAACAAAGACAACCAAAAGTCTTTAAGTTCTACAAATTTGGTTTGTAACCAAACCATACGTCAAATGGAGTTTTTTTTTTTTTTTTTGGCGCAAAACCCTTGTTGGCAGCCTATTCAACAAAATATCTATAATGTATGCAGCCTCTGCCCACTTCTTTGGCAACTCCTTCTCATGCAGCATACACCTTGTCATTTCCAAAATAGTTTGATTTTTTTCTCTCACTTACACCATTTTATTGTGGTGTGTAAGGAGCTGTGAGTTGGTGTTCAATGCCAGCTTCTTTACAGAACTTGTCAAAAGTGTCATTTGTTTATCCTTTCCTATTATCAGACCTTATCTTTTGTATCCTGCAACCATTTTGATTCTCCACTAAAGCTTTATATTTCCAAAATATATTAGCAACCTCAAATTTGAACTTGAGAAAATAAATCCAGCAAAATCTGGTATAATCACCAATAAATACAATGTAATATTTACTACCATTTAAAGATGATGTTTTCTGAGGTCCTCCAACATCTGTGTACGAGTTGCAGCTTGTGTGTTGATTTCCATATTGTTTGAGGGAAAGGTTTTCTAGCTTGCTTGCCATATTGACAAGCCACAAAATCAGCTAGCTTGTCTTCCAGCAAAGAAACACCTTTCACCAAATTATATTGCTGCATATATAGAAGTCCATCATGGTGGAAATACCCGAGCCTTTTGTGCCATAATTCTGCATTGGTTATAGTGCTTGAAAATGTTATTTGCTCCTTTGATAGATTTAAGGCAAAGCATTTTTCTTTTATTTTCAACTTGAATACGTCTCTACCTTCCACGTCTTTGATCAAGCACCATATGTCTTCAAATATAACTTTGAAGCCTTGTTCAATCAGTTGGCCAATACTAAGCAAGTTCTGGTCAATATTAGGAACATATAGAACATCAGTAATATACTTCAAACCTGTTAAGTTTTCTATAGCCACAGTTCTTTTCCCTTTGGCTGAAATAAATTCACCATTTCCAATTTTAACTTTGGAAACAATTTTCTTATCAAGCTCATTGAAGAGCTCACGGTCATTAGTCATGTGGTTTGTGCATCCATTGTCAATCAACCAGGAATCCCTAGAGTTATTGCTTGTCGTAAAGCATGTTATAACAGAAAGCTGGTCCTCATCACGTTGCTCTGTAGAAGCGTTTACATGTTCATGTTGTTGAGACTTGAAAATCCGCTCCATGGGTCCATTCTTACCACATTTTTTACGCTTGACATCAGGTCTCCACCCACACTTCCTTTGTGGATGATTTATCTTTTTGCAGTGTGGGCATGCTAGATAGATCTCACCCTTGTTTCTGTTGTTATTGTTGCCAGTCTTTTCTTTCTTATTATTGTTGTTCTTGTCTTTACCTCCTCCTAAACTTTCTACCTTTACTTAAAGAGCACCCTCCATCGTTTCTTCTTTTCTCATCATTCTCTTTTGCTCTAGTGCCTGTAATGCATTCACCAATTTGCCAAGGATATTCTTAACAAATCTTTAGATTCTTCTAGTGAAGAAATTTTAGACTCATATATTTCAGGCATAGTGAAAACAATTTTTTGCACAATTCATTCATTAGAGAAGTCCTTACCAAGCAACCTCACCTTACTTGCCATACTTTGCAACTTCTCAAAGTAATCTTTGATGGTTTTTGTCTCCTTCATTTTCATCATTTCAAACTCCTTAATCAAATTGAGTGCTTGCATATTTTTTGTTCTTTCATTGTCTTGGTATTCCTTTTTAAGATAGTCTCATATACTCTTTGCTAACTCCAAATTCATTATTCTTGTAAAGATAGTGCTTGAAATATCAGAGAATAGGCAAGCTTTAGCTTTGGACTTCCTGGTCTTCCTCTCTTTGTAGGTCTTAAGTTGAGCCATTGTATGATTCACCACCAATGGGAGCACATCATAGTCTTCCTCTATAGCTTTCTAAATATCTAATGCTTCAAGATAGACTATCATTTTAACCGCTCAGGCTTGATAGTTATCACCATAAAAAATTGGTGGTGTAATATGGGAGAAATTGGTTTCAGTTTCCATTCTTGAAGGAAATTATATTTGTGGTTTTTGGGTTATTGTGTTTTTGTTTTGTGTTTGGATTCACACAACTCACAAGTCCCTCAAGAAATAAAATGCTCTAATACCAATCTGTAGATATATTGCAAAGAACAAGCTAGAAAATTTATAACAATAAAAGAAAAATATTTGAAAATAAAGAAAGGAAGAGAGATTTTATTTGAATTATTTGTTATTCACTACAATACTCTTTTATATAGATTTGAAAAATATAATAGAAAAACAAAATATATTCCTAATATTAGACCACATCTAGCCAAATATTCGTAAGGACTTGGTCTATCAACTAATTATTTAGCAAATCTGTTACTAAAGCAACTAAGACACGTTTCCAACATGTTAGTGATGCATTGCTACCTACACACTTAGAAAATGAAAAACACTTACAACTGAAACATGTGCTTTATGTGCCTATAATCACCAAAAAAAAAAAAAATTAATAAGCATATCCAAGTTACTTTTTGATAATCAGATTAGCATAGAATTTTATAACAATGTCTGTGTTGTCAAAGAAGAGAACTAGGGAAAGCTCTTTTGGAAGAAGTGGCTAAAGAAGGCCTTTATCAATTGCAGTGCTACCCAATAATTCATAGTAAAGTGTCAAAGTCTGCATTAGTTTTAAGTTCAAACAATAAAGTTCAGATTGGTCCAGTCAATGTTGTCTGTTTCTTTTAATCTTCAAAAGTGGATAAATGTCATCTCTAGAGCTTAAAAAGACCTCACTACTTGGCATAGAAGGCTAGGACATCTAAATGTAATAGCTCCACATAAAATAAAATAAAAATAAAAACCCTCTCTAGTTATAATCTTTTCAGTTATAATGAAAAAATAATTCCTAAATTCTGCAATGCATATCAGTATGGAAAAATACATAGAGTGCATATCAAATCATCAAAAACAAAAATAACAGCTCTTTTTACAGTTAATATAAGGGCCCTACACCCTTACTTTCAAACCGAGGTTATAGATATTATGTTTTTTTTTATAGATGATTACTGTAAGATCACTTGGATTTGTCCACT
>NW_006262201.1:25808270-25896707 GCF_000493195.1 Citrus x clementina | reverse complement strand
ATTAGTGTTTATCATAAGGGGTACTTATGCTTAAGTCATACAGAACTCTCTCGTTGATTGCTCTTAAGATAATACACTTGACAACACAAATGTTGAATGCTTGTGAAGTGAAGAAACGTAAGAAACAGAACTTGTCCTACAAGTTCCAGAAAAACAGCCCACACATCTTTACTTTCTGACTCTAAGATCAGAAGATCAAAGCAGGCATATTCAAACCAAAAGTATATGTTAACACCTAAAATAGAAAGTTAGAAACTGATTTCCCTCAAACTCCCAACACTACATAGGCAGCATTGTCAGATCCTAGACGAAAACAAGCTATTGAAAAATAAGTTTGATGCCTTCATCAACAATCATGCTTGGTCTTTGGTATCTTATACACCAGCTATGAAACTGATTAGCAATATATGGGTTTTTAAAATCAAGGAAAAACCATATGGTACTCTAGATACGTTGAAGACTAGATTGGTAGCAAAAGGTTTTCTATAAACACAAAGAATATATTTCAATAAAACATTCAATCTTGTAGTAAAACCTACACCATTGGAATCATTCTAAGCCTTGCCACCATACTTGATTGGCCATTAAGACAAATAGATGTCGATAATGCCTTCTTGAATGGTGAAATAACAGAAATAGTGCATATGCCACAACCAGGGTTTTGAAAATCTAGATAAGCCAAGTTATGCATGCAAGCTGAAGAAGGCACTTTATAGACTAAAACATGCTCCAGCTCCAAGAGCATGTTTTGAAAAACTTAAAAGAGATCTAATCTCTTGGGATTTTTCATGTTCGAGATCTGGCAGCTCATTATTTATTAAAAGAGACAAGGCAAATATCTTATTGACACTGTCTAAGTTGATGATATTATAATTACATGTAACAACAGCTACACAAGTTAAAGAGATGGAATAGCTTAATTACTTGGTACATATTGAAGTAAATAGAGACAATAACACACTTTTCTCTGTCATAAAGCAAATAAATATATGATCTTTTAGAGAGAGAAATGAAAAATCACAGTGGCACATCAACACCACTCAGTACAACTCACAAGCTCTTAAAATCTAAAGTAGTCACATTTCCAAATCCAACTCTATATAGAAGCATTGTAGGAGCACTGCAATATGCAATATTGATCAGGCCTGAAATATTCTTTGCAGTGAATAAGCTAAGTCAGTTCATGTCGCAACCACTTGAGCCACATTGGCTATCCTATAAAAGAATTCTAAGATGCATTAATGAAACACTCTATTTCAGACTTGAATTCAAAAAATTAGATCGTACAGATTTAGAGGCTTGCACGGATGCAAATTAGGGAAGTGATCTTGATGATAAAAGATCAATCTCATGATAGAGTGTACACTTGGGAGGCAACCTGATATCTTGAAATTTAAAGAAACACCAGGCCATTGCCAGATCTAGTGCTGAATCAGAATATAGGGCAATAGCCCATGCATGTATAGAGCTTACTTGAATCATGTCAATCTTAATTAAACAATTTCATGCTTTCAAGAACACCAATCATTTAGAGTGACAACATCAATATAGCAACAATAGTAGTAAATTCAATGTACCGCTCCAAAATTAAACATACAAAAATAGACACTCGTTTCGTTGGAGACAAGGTAGCTAACAATGAGATTGATATTAGATATATCCCAAGCAAAGATCAAATCTCAGACATTCTCACAAATCCACTCTTATACAACAAGTTCAATTGCTTTTGAAGCAAGCTCAAGGTTTATCCATCACCTTTGACCGCGAAGGAGCATGTGAGAAATAACTGAATAGACCACTCTAATTCTCAGCCCAATGTGCAATTTTTTAACCAAAACAAAGAAGCCCAACATTGTGTTGTTGTCTCCTTACTTGAAGAAACCTATCAAGTAGGCTATGATAACCTTGTTAGTGAAGGTAACATGGATAGTTGGTGATATAAAGATAGAATACTCTCTCCATACATAGTACAATGCGCAGAGATATATTGTAAGTTGTTGATGCTAGGGCTACACAAACCTATGGCTAGATTAAGAGTTTAAGTTACTTGGAGAGCACAAAAACCTTGTATGTAAATTCATAATTATGTAATGATAAAATAAATCTGTATAAACAAAGGCATGTCATTATCTCAACATTCAAAATTCTAATTGTGGCATGTGTAATTGAATTTAGTATAACTATCACTTACGTGTTAGTTTTTCAAAATAAATGAACACATGGTATCATATCATTTGCTTATTGTATGATTGACATGATATCTCCGATGTGTTCTAGAATTCCTCCAGTAAAAGATGTACAGTAGAAGAATGAATGAATAGATGATAAATATTCTGAAAGATAAATATTCTTGAAGATAATGACTTTCTCTCCCTTAAAAAGCATATAATGATGTTCTGAATCGAGTGATTCTACATCAATGAAATTTTTTTTGCTATTAGGACTAATCGAAACAGAGTAATTTCGTTTGTGAGGTAACATGAGCGTGAATTGTAACCCGTCAACCATGGCAATTTATCAACGTATTTGAAAATTTTTACTGCTTACCAATTCTTCAGTAGTTGATCAACAAAATAAAGACTGTTTGTGACTAAATTTTTGATATCAAAAGGAAGATCGAACCATGACTTGTGCTCCACTAACTATTGCACAACCAAATTGATTCTCCCACTAGCTTGAAATAATGAATCGACCAATTTAGGAAATTGAACTTTCTTATGGGGGATAGGGATTCTGATCCTTAACCTTGTTTTAGAATGTTCTAAGCCATTCAAGCTCACACGATGCACAAATAAACAAGTTCTTGTCACCCATGGTTGAATGGTGATATGACGACGATCGTAAAAAAATTCTTAATTTCATACAATATTAGGGTTTCACTTATAAGCACTATGTTTCAAATAAAAGCTTCGTTCACGGGCAAATGTGTGTACAATTGGTGTTCGAAATTGTTGGAAAATTTTCAAAATAAATCAAAATAAATGTGTCTTATGGTAAAGACATGTCCTATTAATTGTGCCTTATAGAAAAGGTACCTTTCACTAAAGACATGTCTAATTAAATGGTGTCTTGTTGTAAGGACATGTCCATTTAATTGTGTCTTGTAGAAAAGGTATCTTTTTACTAAATGATATAACTTTTCATGGCAACATTTCACTTAGAGATGCATCATTTCATGGTGACATTTCATTTGAAATGGTGATGGTTCAATTTGGACCATTGATTAAAATCAAATCTAGATCCAATGGCCATGAATGAAGGGGTATCATGAAAGATGATAACCCAAATGAGGGGGCACAAGTATATCTATAAATAGGGGTCATGTTTAAGCTATTTAGACATGAAATAAATGATCCTACACCACTCTTTTCTTAGCATTCTTTTCTAGTACGAATTTCAACACAAAACACCCATTTCTTTTGTGCATTCACATTCCAATATATTGTTTTCTGCAGGAACAATATATTGTTTCTTGGCAGGCTTGCAACATTCAAGAGTATTCTGGTTTGCTTTCGTCGATGCACAACGCAAGCAAACAAACAAGTGCTTCATTGTATCCTGGAGGCGTATTTGCTTAACCCATGTGCATCACTCAATTGGTGGGGGCAAATAACGTCTTAAGGAAAGCGACATTTGTAACGTGCCTTGAAGCACACAAAATTTCTGCAGTTTTTTTTCTACATATAGAGTTAGTTGTAAACACATTACTTTACATAATAAAGTTCCACCATTATTGTTGTATTTCTCTACATTTGCCATTCCCCACAATTTTACCACCAACAATCTTAAGACGTTATTTTACAACAATCGCACCAAGTTCATCTCTTCGACAATTCGCAGTAGATTTTGTCAAATTGGAGTGGTTCGATGGTCGCAACTTTATTCGTTGGCATAAAAAGTTGCATTTCTTGTTGACAAGCCTCAATGTGGTCTATGTTCTTACAACACTAAAGCCTCAAGAACATGAGAATGAGACATTAGCGGAAACCAGAGTGCGACATAAGTGGGAGCAAGATGACTACGTGTGTAAGGGACACATTTGCAATGCCATGTCTGATACTTTGTTTGATCAATATCACAATAAACCTACATCAAAAGAGATATGGGACTCATTAGAGGCTAAGTACATGATGGAAGATGCCACAAGTAAGAAATTCTTGGCTTCTAAATTTTTTAATTATAAAATGGTTGATAATAGACTTGTGGTTGAACAATATAATGAGATTTTGCATATTCTTGATCAATTCAACCAACATAACATGAAAATGGATGAGTCTATTATTGTCTCTTCAATTATTGATAAACTCCCTCCCTCTTGGAAAGACTATAAGAAAAGTCTTAAACATAACAAAGAGAAAATTAGTCTAGATGGCTTAGGTCAAAGTCTTCGTATTGAAAAGGAACTCAAGCTTAATAGTTTTGAAGATCAGACTACTACGTCCTCTAAAATTAATGTCGTAGAGGAAGGGAAGGAGTTTAAACATTCTAATCACCCTAAGAATAATCAAAAGAGAAAGTTTGATTCCAAAGAGAATAAAAACAATAAGAAGAAAAAGAAGGGTACATGCCACCACTGCGGAAAACCTGGCCACTTCAAAAGAGATTGTCGACTTCTGAAGAAACAAAAGGAAGTTTCGAACACAAATTTTGTGGCCATGATATCTGAGATTAATGCTCTTGAAGATGATAATGCATGGTGGATAGATTCTGGTGCAACTAAGCATGTATGCAAGGATCGTAGCCTTTTCAAATCTTATAAAGCAATGGATGATGGAAGTGTTCTTTACATGGGAAATTCTTCCACTGCAATAGTTAAAGGAAAAGGCAATGTGCAACTAGAGTTTACTTCTGGAAAAACTTTAACTCTTACTGATGTTTATCATATTCCTGAAGTTAGGAAAAACCTTGTATCTGGTAGCCTTCTTAATAAGTTTGGCTTCAAACTTGTTTTTGAGTCAAACAAATTTATATTATCTAAGGGTGGTACCTTTGTTGGGAAAGGATACATGTATGAAGGAATGTTTAAACTCAATATCAATAATATGAATGTTTCTTCTGCTTATATGGTTGATTCATTATCTTTGTGGCATAATCGTTTAGAACATGTGAATATTAGAAGATTGCATGATATGGCTAATTTAGAGTTAATTCCTAAGCATGAAAATGATATGCATGAAAAATGTAAAGTATGTGCACAGACTAAAATCACAAGATCTCCTTTTCCAAAAATTGAAAAAACATCTTCTTTATTGCATTTAATTCATAGCGATGTGTGTGATATGCATAGTAATCCTTCTAAAGGTGGTAAAAAATATTTTGTAACATTTATTGATGATTTTTCAAAATATTGCTATGTGTATTTATTACATTCTAAAGATCAAGTTTTAGAAAAAGTTAAAACTTATAAAAATGAAGTTGAGAATTTTTGTGACACTAAAATTAAATGCCTTAGAAGTGATAAAGGAGGTGAATATGCTTTTTCTGAATTTTGTGAATCTGTTGGCGTTGTACATGAAACTAGCACTGCATATACTCCACAACAAAATGGCGTAGCTGAAAGGAAAAATAGGACATTAATAGAAATGGTTAATGCTATGCTTTTTAATGCTGGGCTTGGTAAAGGTTTTTGGGGTGAAGCTATTTTAACTACATGTCATATCTTTAATAGAGTGCCTAATAAGAAAACAAAGGTGACCCCATATGAATTAAAAAAAAATGAGAATGGCCTAGTATAGACCCAATCACATTATATTGAGAAAATTTTAAAGAAATTTAATTATTATGATTGTAAGTCTGTGTCAACACCTTTTGATTCAAACATAAGACTGTATCCTAACACTGGCATATTAGTATCTCAATTAGAATATGCACGTATTATTGGGTGTCTTATGTATGCGATGACTTGTACTAGGCCTGATATTGCTTTCGCTGTTGGAAAGCTCAGTAGATATACTAGTAATCCAAGCCAAGCACACTGGCAAGCAATGCACAGAATTCTAAAATATTTAAAACATACAATGGATTATGGTATATACTACACTGGATATCCTTCCGTTTTGGAAGGATTTTCGGATGCTAGTTGAATTACTGATCGAGATGATCATACATCCACAAGTGGTTGGATTTTTAATCTTGGTGGAGGAGCTATTTCATGGGGCTCAAAGAAGCAAACTTGTATAACAGACTCCACCATGGCGACAGAATTTGTAGCTTTGGCTTCATGTTGCAAGGAAGCTGAATGGTTAAGGAATTTGCTTATAGAAATTCCTATTTGGCCTAAACCAATGCCTCCTGTATCTATTCACTGTGATAGTGAGGCAACTTTATCAAGAGCATATAGTCAAATCTATAATGGAAAGTCTAGGCACATTGGTCTAAGACATAGTTACGTAAGACAATTACTTACGGATGGAGTAATCACAATTGACTTTGTGAAATCATGCCAAAATTTGGCAGACCCCTTAACTAAAGGCCTTGCAAGGGATATTATATTTAAAACTTCTAAGGGGATGGGACTGAAGCCAGCATCATCTTATCACCAATGATGGAAACTCAACCCAACACTTGAAATATCAAGATCTTGGGTTCAATGAGCAAAAGTACATCATATGTTGTGATAGCAAGCACTATAATATTTTTAGATGCGTCCCAAAGGTTAGTGCTTGATACCTGTAACATATGAGAAAGGTTAAGCTACTTAGCTTTTAATGGACTTATAAATGTTTTAGTTACAGGGACATTCTAGATAAGTCTACCTATGTGAGTGTAGGAGGTGGTGCCGCTTCCTATGTAACTTGGCTGGTTACTAAAGCGCTCAGGAAAACAGGATATAGACACAGGGCCAATCCACGTGTCGGCTAAGGAATACTTGAGAATTTGAAAACTTATGTGTGAGATATATCTGGTTAGTCGATTAAGGTCGCTGGTTCAAAGCTTGCCTACCTTGCCACCTTGATTAACTTTGATGTATTGTCACTAAGTGAAGGTTCAAGTCCAAAAGACACCTTCATCTATGCATAAGTTTTCCAAGCCTGTGCAAGATAATTTTTCAAAATTCATTTATTTTGAAAATGGTGGGGGATTGTTGGAAAATTTTCAAAATAAATCAAAATAAATGTGTCTTATGGTAAAGACATGTCCTATTAATTGTGCCTTATAGAAAATGTACATTTCACTACAGACATGTCTAATTAAATGGTGTCTTGTTGTAAGGACATGTCCATTTAATTGTGTCTTGTAGAAAATGTATCTTTTTACTAAATGATATAACTTTTCATGGCAACATTTCACTTAGAGATGCATCATTTCATGGTGACATTTCATTTGAAATGGTGATGGTTCAATTTGGACCATTGATTAAAATCAAATCTAGATCCAATGGCCATGAATGAAGGGGTATCATGAAAGATGATAACCCAAATGAGGGGGCACAAGTATATCTATAAATAGGGGTCATGTTTAAGCTATTTAGACATGAAATAAATGATCCTACACCACTCTTTTCTTAGCATTCTTCTCTAGTACGAATTTCAACACAAAACACCCATTTCTTTTGTGCATTCACATTCCAATATATTGTTTTCTGCAGGAACAATATATTGTTTCTTGGCAGGCTTGCAACATTCAAGAGTATTCTGGTTTGCTTTCGTCAATGTACAACGCAAGCAAACAAACAAGTGCTTCATTGTATCCTGGAGACATATTTGCTTAACTCATGTGCATCACTCAATTGGTGGGGGCAAATAACGTCTTAAGGAAAGCGACATTTGTAACGTGCCTTGAAGCACACAAAATTTCTGCAGTTTTTTTTCTACATACAGAGTTAGTTGTAAACACATTACTTTACATAATAAAGTTCCACCATTATTGTTGTATTTCTCTACATTTGCCATTCCCCACAATTTTACCACCAACAATTTCGGTTATCTTCTGAAAGAAAAGAAAGGGCAATTACTTGATTACCAAAATTTGGTTAGGATGGGCAATATTCTATTCACTACAATGCCTCTTTTTCCGGAAGCTGACTATACATCCTTTCCAGGCACCTGGAGACCTGATCATGATAAAGCGTTGATTGAATATATAAGGCTTGATAATCCCAAAACTCTGGAAGAGCATTGCATTAGAGCAAGGTCTTTTTCATCCTCAGAACTATGTTTCGATGCTAGTTTGGAACTACAAAAAGAATGTTATTGCCATGGATTAGCTAAACTTGGTAAACAGTGGTAGTAACAACGTACAAAATGATTAGTGAGCTCAAATCACGAGAACTATGAGGACAAGACAAAAAAAGAGAAAGAAAGTGAAGGGTTCATGCTGCAAGGATATAAGGTTGAGATTCTCATTTTATTGGTTTTGTACTAGTTA
This sequence comes from Citrus x clementina, assembly GCF_000493195.1. Lineage (NCBI taxonomy): Eukaryota > Viridiplantae > Streptophyta > Magnoliopsida > Sapindales > Rutaceae > Citrus > Citrus x clementina. Next base: position 25,888,340 of record NW_006262201.1, on the reverse strand, counting down.
GAGAAAGCAAAACAGAACAAAATCATTGCTTCAACAAGTTGGTAAACACTATAGGTTGGCACTATAGAATTTCATGTACAATATTTATGAGAAATGAAATCAATTTTTCAAGTTTTCTAATTGAAGAGTGAGATTCTCATTTTATTGGTTTTCTACTAGTTAGAGAAAGCAAAACAGAACAAAATCATCGCTTCAACATGTTGGTAAACACTATAGAATTTCATGTACAATATTTATAAGAAATGAAATCAATTTTTCAAGTTTTATGCATTTTATAAATTACTGCCGATTGTTCAAAATATTACAGCTTACAGCTTATGGGTATCCTGATAGTTTTCACTGCAATACCAACATGCATTGGATCCTCTCATAAAGAATTTGTATTTTTTTATCTTACCAACAGCAACTCTAGTAGCTAGTTGATTGTCTGTAAGGAGACAAACTATTGAGAACTAAAAATCAATTTACTATATCTATTGTCCAAAGTTTGTAGACCGTCATTTTTGTTTCTATTATTGATTTTTCAAATCATGCTAGATTTTCTACTTCATACCAACTGCATTCCCCTCGATAAAAAATATTAAAGGCAGTAGGAAGCCTCCTCGAAGTAATTCCAGCCCATAATTGCGAGCTAACTTTCTCAAGTCGAGAATACATGAGCAGTTGAGTTTATGAGTATTGTCGCACAAGGATCCCGGAAGGAAGGACTTTGAACCAAATCAACCTAAAGACTCGATCAAAAGCCAACCTACAAACTCCCTCTAAAAAAATAGGGCATAAACGTTATCCACCTAGGGATGGCAATGGGGAGGGGAGGGGACCAATCTCCCCGTACCCATCCCCAATATTTTGCGTATGTCCTCATCCCCTCCCCATCCCCGTCAAAATTATTTAAGAAAATCTTCATCCCCTCCCCGAATAATAACAGGGGATCCCCGAGGGTCCCCGATCCCCGAATAACTAATACATTTTTTTTATTTTCAATTTTGAGTTAATCATATTAAAATAAAAAATTCAAATAAAAATAAAGTTTGAAATATATCTTACATTAATAACCATTACAAAAGTCACATACATTAAATTAGTAAGTAACGCAACATACAAGGGATACAAACTATTATGAACAAATTAATAGTCTAATACAAAATTGTTACAAATAAAATAAAATTTAGATTCAAAATTAACTTTTCAATGGTGGCTTGGGCACTTTATAAATGTAGACTATTCCCTTTACAGCACAATAGTTAAGTCGAAGCAAATCAAGAGCAAATATTAGATTAGATTAGATATTAAAATTGTGATTTGCTGTGGGCAATTATAACATCTAAAAATAAATAAAAATAGATTTAAGATAAATAAAAAATAGATTTAAGTTTAAAATATTTAATGAATATTAAAATCAAAACAAAAGTTTTGGGCTAATAGAATCTATCCGGTCTTTTTAATGTCATAAATAAAAATTTAGGACTTTAATTAGTTAATTAGGCCTAAAAGTTTAATAATATAAATATTTTGATATTTTTTATTTTTGCCAATACTTATAATTTTATAATTCAAATTTTATTATTTATTTACTAGTAATTTTAAAAAATAAAAATTAAATTAAAAATTAAAATGGGGAAATGGGTAGGGGATGGGGATTTCACCTGATCCCCGTCCCCTCCCCGAATAAGAAATTGGGTAAAAAAATTTCCCCATTCCCTTCCCCGAATAAGAAATTGGGTATGAAATTATCCTCATACCCTCCCCGAATGAGAAAATCCCCGAGGGTACCCGTCCCCATGGGGATTTTTGTCATCCCTATATCCACCAATAGTCATTCAGCAATCTAAGGGACATGGGATTCTCTCATCTATAAAAGCACCCAGAAAATTAAAATCAATTTTTTTAATCTCTCTCTCTCTCTACCATAAAACTCTCACTAAAAGACAACAACGGGAGTTTATTCCTTTTGTTTCTTTTCTCAAATTTTCTTTTGATTTTTAGAAGCTTTTCAGTTAAAGTCGGTATAATCAAGCCTCAATATATTTATGCTCATTTTTTTCTTGAAAACCCATAAACTAACTTGAGCATTAGAAGGTTTACACTGAAAAATTCTCTGGCGTCTCCTAATTGTTTTCTGTGAACGCCGATTTTCCTTTTGGAAGTGCTCATAGTCGTACGTGTCTGCTTGAGCAAAAAGCTCCTTGTCAAAATTGTCTCCCCAGCCATCACATATTTTAAGTGTTGGTGTGAACATCTGGTTACTACCAAACTCAACCCGATTTCTGCATCAACAGTTTAATAATTAAAGATTTGATGAGCTTGTCTTGGGACAAATTGCGTAGTCTATGTAAAGTGCTGAGGTCATTTGTCGGTCTGCATTAACATGGAATTTCTTCAGGTTAACAAGTAGGGATAAGATGCAAGTTTGGAGGAGCAAATAAGAACTTGGTGAATGAGATTGTTTGAATAGGTAGTGAAGTTGTTTCAAGAATCAATGAGAAAGTTAAAAATAATAACAATAATAGTGGGTGCAAAAAATTAAATATATACAAAAGGAACAAGGTAGAGTTGAAGGAGAAGAGATAGATTTTAAAGCCAAGATTCATACAATAAAAATGAATTTTAAAAAATTAAATTACTTAATAAAAGGTCTTTTTTTTTTGTATAAGCCATCTGGTATTCGGCGACAGCATTGGGTCCCGACTAATTCAAATTCGGAGAGTAGTTAGTAGTTACAGTTAAGGCTCTTTACCCCTCCCAATGATGTGTTTAGTGGGAATCGAATCCGAAAGCTCTTCCCACAAACTCAGCTTGCGTTGTCAACTGAGCCACAACTATTTAGTTAATAAAAGGTCCTTTAAGCATTAAGAAAAAGCAAAAACAGATCTTGACCATTAAATATTATAAAAGCCACTTAAGATTGAGATTTTACAGTATAATAATCATATATTAATATAGAAGTTGTGTTATACTAACTAATAGGAAAAATAAATATCTCACGTCCGCGGATAAGAAATTTCATACTAAAAAGTAAATCTTAGCTGTCTGAGTTACACTATAATTGACCAAGGGATTCTAAATTTTCCCTTCCTGCCAATCCATTTTTCATCAACAATCTGGATGTTTTCTTGCCTTAGTTCATAACAAAAGTATTTGTACAAATATTTTGACAATAAGAATAAATAAAACCAAAGCAAAAGGATTTTCAATAATATTAGATTTATGAACTCATTGTATCACTTGATCTAACTTACACTCTCCACACGGCCTATCATAAAAGAGCAATTCTATCATTATAGAGAAATTCTAGAATAAAATAAATAACAACATAATCCAAATTTTGTTCCCATCGTAACCATCAATCTACAAGGAATTAAATCAAATTTACAGATCTTCTTTCAGGAGGCTGAATCCAAACTTTCTGTAAGTGCTCCATCTTGAAATCTTCATAATCACGAACTTCTGGGAGACTGGGACAGATTTTGACGAGTCATCACTTGCAAGAGGCTTCCGGACAGAAAGTTAGCTATTTGATTACAATCAAATAATCAAACCATATGCACTGTGTTTGCAAATTCACTCCCTTTTCTATTGGAACCAATCTTGGTGGCGTACCCAAAAACAAAGTTTTATCGCCCAAGATTTCAACTTCGTACCATTCTCTCCGTGATCGATTAAATTTGAAAACAGGACCAAATCTACTGAAGAAAATTCGAAATTGAACTTTTTCAATTATTTAAAGAAAAAAAAAGAAGAAAAATATTTATTATGGTTTGAAAGACCTCTTGTGAATCTTTTTTTTCTACTATAAATGCCGGACTCAGCTACTTCTTGAAAATGCTGTACGAAACGAAATGTCACTTATTTTTTTGTATACACGTTGAAGTGATGGAAAAGCAAGGATTTCTTTTACATATCCAGCATGTTTGTCAACTTCTTTGGACATGATAAAAAAATAATTATTTTTTCGGAACAGAAAAACTATCCTTTGATGAATTTTCTGCCCATTGGAATTACACTAATAACCAAAAAAATGTAAGAACTTAAGCCGGGAGAATTTCCCAACAAAGATCATACGATAAGATGCTTCCATCAGACTCAAACAAGTAATTCTTTCCATTCAAGGGGGGATAAAGGAGTATTTCCCACTCTCTAGAAGCAACGTTAGAGGCACCAATAGCTTTCTGGGTTCGGAAGAAACGGTAGAAGAATCCATCCAGGCACAACATGTCCACATTCAGCATCAAACCAAAACTGAGTCCAGGTTTTATCTCCAGCTTTACAAAAGCATATACAATATGTTTCAGAAAATACTAATATTCAAAATATCACACAGTCCGGAGAAATTGGAGTCGTTGAGAAGGACATTAAATTCCTGATCCCGTTCCAACACCAAGGCTACTTCAATTCTGGAAGTAACAATAATCTCATCTGTAAAAGGTGTGTAGAAGAATAAGAAGAATGAATGATAGATTCCGGACATAATGTATCCCTCTCCCTTGAAGAACCCAATCCTGTTTCGAATCGATTGATGCAACTTCCACATCGGTGAATTTTTCTCTGCTTTCAGCACTAATCGAACCAGTGTATTTTCGTTTGTGAGAAGGGTCGTAGAGATAACACGAGATTGATTTGTAACCCATCAACCACGGGAGTTCATCCGCATGCTCGACAATTTTTGCTGCTCGCCAGCAAATGGCCTGGAAACTTATTTGATCAGTGTAATAAAGAGGGTTGGCGATTAGATTTACAATATTGAGAGAAAGATCAGCCCATGATTGGCTTTCTGCTCCTTCGCCTTGACGCCACCAGCCATTTGCACAAGAAAAATGATTCTCCAAATAAGTAAACTTGCTATAAAGCCTTGGGTTTTTCTAAACAAAATTGATTCTCCGAAAAGAAAACTGATAAATACAGTACGCCTGCTGGCCTAACGATTAGCCTAATACCTGGACCAGTCTACCTGGACCGGTCTCAATGGATTAAAACTGAAGCCCGGCCCAAAAATCTGAAAACAACTAGAGAGAACAAATTAATAAACTCTCATTTTCATGAGGAAGAGTGCAATCATTGAGCTTGAAGATAAGTGACAAGGCAATGTTATTATTTATTTAAAGGGTTTAACAAGAAAAAAGAGTTAAAAAAAAAAATGAAAACTCTGTGATCGATATACTTTCTGGGAATCTAGATGTAAAAAATTGTCAATGTTTTATATGGTTTTTCTGAGTGCGAAGCCCAATTTACCTTGCATTAGCATTTTATAATGGCTTTTATAACTTTATTTCTAATTTACCTTTACTATGTAGGCCTTTTAATCCTCTTTATGGGCTAGTCAATCATTTTCATTTTTATTTAAGGGACGAGAGTTCTCTCCATCTACCCCTTCTTCTTTGGGGACTCAGATTTTGGGGCAAAAATTGCGACTTATTTGAATGATGAGCTTGACCTCAGTCCTCTGCCAAATTCAGGTTACTCAGCTTCATTTATATTTTAAAAAAAAAAAGAAAAGTACGGTTAATGGTAGTCATGCATGCTCGGATACGGATGTTCAAACGAAATTTCAATTAAAAGCGAGTTAAAAATTAATTTGCGTTAAGGTTTAAAATCTTTTACTTTAACTCCTCATCTACATGTAAAGGTAGAGATTTGTCCTCTTCACCCTATTAATGAACTTGGAATTTGATCGTTTCTTGCTCAAAATATTATGTTCAAGAAATTCCCAGATTTTGGTTTGAAAGGGGCAATAATGAAGAAATTAGAAGCTTAACTAAACTATAACATAAAATTTATAAAATGAATAGACCAACAATGAACAATGGAGCTATAATAAAATTGTTTAACAACTCAGGAGGCCAAAGGTTATACGTTAGGGGTGGCCAGCGCCACTCTACAAACGCAAGTTTTCAACTCCAGACACATGAGAATGTCTTCCTTCCTGACTTTGAAAAGAAGTTTACGTACAAAAATTCTGACAAGATGAGATAAGCCGTAAAATCAATAATGTTAGATCCATGAACTGGAGAAATAATTAGCAAGTTCACATGTATCTTGTAAAACTAATACACGCATATTTATTAAGGGTGCAAGACATAACAGCTGACTCAGTAATTATAACGTGCGTTTATTAGCAGAGTTGAACTATTAGCCCCCCTTAAGTATTCTTATAAAACCCCTTCCCTAAATATACCCCCATCAAATAATTACATTATATTCCCTCTTAATTGATCAAGATCAACTGATCAAGGGATTCTAAAATTTCCCTCACCGCTCAGCTAATTGTGGACAGACAATGAGAGCGTTTTTTCCTGCATGTTCAGAACAAAAAGTATTTGTGCAAAATATTTGACAAGATTAGATAAAAAAGGAAATTAAGAAATTTCAATAGAGTTGGTTCTACAAACTCCTGGTCTGACTCGATATAGTGGAAGTATTGACTAGATGAAATCATCAAATAGCTGCCCTATCATTAAAAAGAAACAGCTCTCATGAAATATATTTTTGACTTCATCATGGAGCATGCAGAAAATCAGAATAAAATAGAAGAATTAAGCACCTATATTTGAGGAGGTAGAATCCAAATTTCCAGTTCTCTTTTCTTTTTCTTTTTTCCATCATCATTATAAATCTAGAAAGACATCATTAATTCAAATCTGTTGATCTTCTTTTTGGAGGATGAATCCAAATATCCTTTGACTAAAACTAATGCATTGTGCATGTTAATTGCCTATTTATTATGACTTATCTAATGGTTATAAATACTTATTTAATTCCATAAACTCTTTTTAAATTTTTTTCTTGTTTTGTTTGTAGGCTTTCGAAAATTAAATAAAATATTTTGTCCTTACTAGTAAAAAATCAAATTTTGACTTTTCAGAATAGAGGTTGAAATTTTTTTTTTAAAATATCTAATATATCATTTACTAATTTAACAATCTTATTTCATTCCTTTGATAACATAACTTTAAAAACCTTACTTATTAAAGTAATTTTATAAGTGTTGTCATCCATGCGCTAAAACTATAAACGACAAGACATACAGGCCCCCAACATAATATGACAAGTCATTCACATAATGGAGTAATGAACCCTAATATGGATTTTACGTTTTAACTTCTTTAGATACAAAACGACATGTCATATATATGTTTGATATGTAACAATAATGTCACACAGGTCTCTCAAAATATTTCAACATGTTATCTATGAATGAAGTTATAAACAACATGTTGCACGTTAAGGACATGTAATTTCGTTATTAACCCAAAAGATGCTTCCTAAAACCACAAAGTTGTTACAAGACCAGCATCCAAAATATTCGTTAAAGCGAGCGCAAAGCACTATCCTTAAAATTGTTTGATCTCCCAAATTCAATGGCACTGTTGTCACGTCACACTCCAAACAACAATTTAAAATAATAGAAATGCCCATTTACAACACTAAATGAAGCGTGTCTTAAAAAATTTTCAATGATCCTTAATTTCACATTAATAGATGCCGATAATTTGGATCACTGTCTGTTCCCCTTAAAATTGTGGAATATTTTAAAATTGTAATACATTATGCAAAGAAGATATAATATAAGCAGCACTATTTTTGAACTATAATATTAATATCCCTTCAACGCGGGTTTTCTTTGCGCTTTCTCGAATCCCAAGTTAACTTGGCATTCTTTTCTAGTGTCTAGGAAATAGATTTATTATACTGATTTTTTTTTATTACATGAGACTATTGCTCAGATTACAACTCATATTACATGAGATTATAATTGATATGTACAAATCAGACAATTACTGGGACCAACTTACATCAATGCTAATGGAGCTCTACCCAGATTTTAACCCTCACAAATATTCGAGGGATGTCTACTCCTCACTCATGGGTAAGGGAGAAGACTACCTTCACTCAAATTAATTGAGAAAGGAAATACCCCACAATGCTTTTGTGGGGGTTCGAAGGGCAGCAGCCCTGGCCACTCGGGCTGAGCCGAGTGGTTGATTTATTATACTGATTGAAAGAGAAGAAGAGTATAATTCGAAGACGCTCCAACTTAATGCCTATGAGCACTTCTTGATTGAATTTCATCTCTGCTTTTGCATTTTTATATTGAGTTATTAACAAAGTGTTCATAGATTACAACATGAAATAAATACATACATAGGAGTATCTTAAGAGGAAAATGCTGGCCTAGCACTCAACTGAAACAAGAAAAGGGACTCGGAAAAGAATAGATGGATTTTTGGCAACTTATCTGTGTTGCCTTGTTTAATATTACAAGGCAGTGTTTAAGCTTTCGCTTCTACCGGAGCCGCAGCCTTGCTGGTGATGATTTGTTCGTAGAGATCCCTAATCTTTAATCCAACTATAGTTTGGAAGAGACCGGTTCCGTTGTTGCTGCCAGGGAAATCGGCATGCTTCAACATTTGCTGGGTGACTTCTCCATAGAACTTGGTTGATAAGTTGCTTAGATGGCTTTCGACATAAATTAGCTCATCTAACCTGTCAAATTTCCCATCCATTTCCAAAATCGAGACCTAAGAAGATGAACATACACAACACAATAGCTCATTAATTAGCATCACTTGTTATCACAAAGAAAATCCACCCAATTAAAATCTGAGTTTATAGATTACTGAGAAATAATTACCTCATGGCCAAAGTAAGCGTCAGGGCCATAAGAGAATTTGATGCCGGGGTAAGAACATGTAAGCTTCCTTCCGCAAGGTATCCATTCGATAGTTGATCCTTCATCAAACAGATAAACCGGGCTGAAGTACTTCACTCCTTCTTTCATGATCAACCTAACTCTCAAAACCTTTCCTTCATTATCATCCGGAATCAACTGGGTTGGTAACACTTCAATCACTGCATCAGCATATTGCTTTTGTGGATCTGCACCAACAATTGCAAAAACAAAACATTGGTTATGTTCCTTTTGTGATAGCAAATATTAACAAGCACTGTAGACAAAGATGATACATGGAGATTTTAACGCATGACCATTTAATTGAGTATTTGACAAGAAAACTTAAATGTAACAATCCAACATTAGTATTTAGGTCAAGTCTAACATGACTATACGAAGGTTTACCAATATAGGCATCAAAATCTGGCTTTCGGGCTTCAATACTAGCCTTGATGCTCTCAAGACTGTGTCCTCGCTCTGTCATGTCTCTCTGCATTGATTGCAACATGTTTACAACTTACAATATATACAAAATCATAAATACCTGCTAAGTGTTATTATTAATTAAATATAGAAAGTAGTTACCTGAATTTTCCATGCAAATTTAACCTCATTGCTAATGTCCAAATAGATACTAAAGTCCAAGAGCTCTCTCACCCGAGCATCATACCTACATATTTGTTTCGCATTTATGGTTAAGCAGGTTAAACAATAAGAGGAATTTAAATCAAAATGCAATAAATTCAGCAATTTTGTTTACAAAATGCTTTTACTTTCTGGTGATAACTAAAAGCATATTGTTGAAAGCAATAAAAATAAATAGACGAGTCCAAGCTCAAAAACATATAAATGCAGAGGAAATGGGGTTAACAACAAGGCTGGTCATACTGGTGATATTTTCCCGCACTCACCCTTTTTATTAATACATCCCTTTAAAATTTTAAAAATTCATTTTTTTTTTGTAAATTCACCCCATTTATGCCAAAAGTACTCCTAACATTTTATTTATACATTTTTTTTTGTGTGTGTGTGTGTTGAATTCCAATAATTATAAACCATAATCAAGCCAAACCAAGCATTAAAATAATAATAATAATAATAATGACTTAATTAGTATTACTTTTTAAATATTATACTGATTATAAAGTTGTCACTGCAAAATAAAAATAAAATAGTAATAACAAAAAATGGTGGAAATATTGCCACCCTCGTAACAGAAAATTAAATGGGCCGAAGAATCATAAAGGCTCATCTCGGAAGTGAAAGAGTTTATATTCAATGGGCCAAAGAATCATAACTCTGAAAGAGTTTATATCATTAAAGCCCCTTAAATTTTCATATTTGGATCAAAAAAGTTAATTTGTCATATCTTATTAAATATGTCATTACCACCAAACTTTACCCCCCCCCCCCCCCCTTAATACGGTGGGCGACAAACAAACTTACAAAAGTACACACAAAAGTTTAGGAATCAATTAAAACAAATACATGCGGTCGAAAATTAATAAATAAATATGATCCACAAGAGGAAAGATATTTTTGTTTGGTATAATTAAAAATTAAAAAAATCAAAAGACATAATTAAAATACTAAAAAAAAGAGTCTTTCAATTCATTCACGATTCTTATGAATGGCCAGAATAAAAGAACCCATCTAATTTTTTAAAGAGAGGAAAAACACCAACCCTGAGGAAAGAAACAAGTCAATACCTTAATAAATAATTTAGATTCTGAGTTGAACCGAATTTTATTATCCCATGTATATTTATATTAATACATGGTTAAATTTTAATTATTTCTTATTTCTTATTTCTTATTTCTTATTTCTTATTTCATAACTACCCCTCAATATATTATAAATACTCACACAAAACTCAGCACCGTACTGAATTCAAAGCTAAAATTTGACTTACATTGGGTGCAAGCCTTCAATGACAAGGATCTTGGGGGGCTTGATGAGCTCGGGGGGGTCCAAGAGACCGGTGACATGATTGTAAATGGGCTTTTCAACAGACACTCCATCTTTCATAGCCTTAACCTGTTCATACATAAGATCAAAATTGTTGGCTCTAGGATCAAGTGCAGTGACACCCTTTTCTTTTCTTCCAGTTCTGTCAAGCGAGTGATAATCATCTAAGCAAATCACAGTGGTGGTTTCACTGATGAGAGTGTTTGAATCAGGGTTGCCGCCCTTTGGTGGCTCTGCTGCTCCACCAAAGACGCTTGTTAGTCTCCTCATGAAAGTGCTCTTGCCACACCCCGAGTCTGCCGCCAGACCAATCACAATTGTCTGTGAGTCACCTGCTGAGCATGTTATCACAAGACATCCTCTCTGCTTGCTGCTGCTACTGCTGCTGCTGCTGCTGCTTCTCTTGTTGTAAAAAACCGCTAGTTGTCTTTGGTTGTTGAAAAAACCCAAGTGGGTTTTTGTTGGCGAGTAAAGAGAGCATGGTGAGTTGAGGGAAATGGCCATTTTCTTTCTCTTTTTTTTTTGGCTCGGTGAGGGATGCTGCTGCTAGAGCAGAAATGAACGTTTTAGGATTCTTTCAGCTAAATTCTGAAATGAGACATGAAAATGATGAGATGGGATACCTTTTGGAATCTTATTTAGATTTTTAAGAGGCAAATTTTGGAGCACAAGTATATATAATTGAAAGGACAAAAATCATGGGATGAAAGAAAACAGATGGCAGTTTGGAAAGCAAACAGTTTTACTTGCTGTCATGGAAGAGTGATGTGTTATTTGTTTTAGTTTTACGGGTTTCTGTGAGTACCCTTTGGTTTGGACAAATTTTGGAGGTGATGTTAAAAGGAGAGAAAAGAAGGGACAATGAATGGGATTAAGTGATTATGTGGGGGGTATAATTGTCATTTTATTTAACTTGGCTACCTCAGAAAATGCAAAAATAATAATTGAAAAAGAGGGGGGGGATGGAATTGTTGATGAGATGATGAGGTAATGGCATGGCATTTGTGATAAACAAAGGGATGGAGAAGCGTGGTGGTGATTTGTTGCAGTTTTGGATATGTGGGGCGACACGTGGCACGAGGGTGGTGGCTGTTTGGAGATTAGGAGTTTGGGGTGTGGAGTGGAGGGGAGATATGAAGATGGTAAATTGTACGCAGTCCAATTCAATCTTTGGACTATACAATACACTTGTTAGAAAGTATGGCTGAGTGTGCTTAATCTCACAATCTATAAGTTGGACTTCTTTCATTTTCATTGAGGTATGAGGACCACAATCTTCTAATTCCTTCAGTTGTAACTCATAAGTAATTAATTGTTGAGGGTATCAATTCAAATTTTTATAGTATTTTTTTTTTTTATAAAATATAGGAGAAAAAATATTTTTATTTTTAAAAAAAATTGTTGACGGAAGTAGATTTTTGAGAAGGTTTATGTAGACTCTGGATTTTACTATAAAATTATATATAGTTCAAATTATAATAATTTTGTATACTATAACACTTCAATTTGGAAATTTATAATAAATAGTTTGTATCCCAATTAATATGGCACTAATTATTAATAACTGGTGATTGACTTTAATCAATTATCATTAGTGTTAAAATTTAATAACATATGTCAATGGATAGTATAACTGAATAAAATATCGCATTAATTTAATACAAAGTATTTTTAAAAATAAATAAAATTATTTAATGAAAAAATATTCATCGTCCACCCGGTTTTCCCAACTTTTTTAAAAATACATAATTTTTTTTTTTCTGGAATCCACCTAAAGTTACATTTTGTTTTACTTTTCCACTTCCGTTTAGAATCCGTTAAGAAAACTAACAGAAACTTAAAAAAATGATCATTTTACCCCCCCCAAAACAAAATTACAATTTCACCCTAAAAATTACCAAAAATAATTAGATTAAATCCAATTATTTTCCCCATCGGTCAATAAAGAAATTAATTCCACAACTATCAAATGCAAGGTTTTTTTTTTTTTAAATATGTCTGTAATTAGAATGCTAAATTATAACAGTAGTATTAAAAATAGCTCAATCTCGCAAACCATCAATTGAATTTAAGATAAGTAGAGTTTTATTATTCATTGAGTTATAATCTCTAGTAGTTAAGATTTATTTGTACTTCATTAACGTACCAATAATGATATTCATTATTAAATCTGATTATTTTTTACATTTTTTAGAGTGAAATTGTATTTTTTAGTTTGGGGGTAAAATTGTTATTTTTTTTAAGATTCCGTTAGTTTTCTTAACGGATTCCAAACAGAAGTGAAAAAGTGAAATAAAATGTAACTTTAGGTGAATTCTAACAAAAAAATAAATTATGTATTTTTTAAAAAATTAAAAAAAACGAATGGATGGTGGATATTTTTCTTTATTTAATTAATAGAATATGGTGTATCATTTGAAGAATCCTTCGTGAATAAGTTATTCTTTACAATAATAATAATAATAACAATAAATAAATAAATAGATAAAAGTTAACTAATAGTATGTTTCAGCTTTATTGAGGTTTTAATTCACTGTCATGGAAACAATCAGTGGCTGTCAACATTAATTGTAAATTAATCTAAATATTTGCCAGGCTTAAAACTTTGACTCGTGCACGCTCAGAATTTAGTAGAAGCCTATCAATTCTAAACATCCACTCAATTAAATGATCTATGCTCTCACAGTTTAAGTACTTTTTGTTTCAAATTTTTTCGTGATATTAATGATACCTGAGATTCTAATAATTTAAGTCCTAACTTAATTCTTAATTATTATATATTATTTACATATTAAATAATAAATTTCATAATTAAAATTTAATTATTAAAATCCCTAACATTACTCTTGTAATATTCTATTTATCTTATTAATCAAACAAAATAGTGATGAAAATCAAAGCCAAATAAAGTAATAGCTTATATTTTCAACCAGTCAACATATACTACTATAATAATTTTCTTTGGACAGTCTCCACTGTGTGTGGATGCTTCTAGGTTCCTAAGCAATGCTTAAAATAAATAAATAAATAAATTATACTAACTTTTGGTAATATTTTTTTCCCCTTCTTGATTTATTGGAAAAGAAAGAGTTCCGTGGTCAAAGTGAATTATTTTTTTCATTTGAATATTGGTTGATAAAACAACTACAAAAAAGCTATAGAATGCTTCAAAACAGTGGAAAAAATTGCGGCAGCGCAAGAGACTCGGTTTCTTTCATTACCTGGTATCAATTATAAAATAATCTTTTTAAGTTGACCGCGTTGACGACATTATTCCCTCAATATTTTTATTAAACGGATAATGGGTTTTACTATCCTTTCAAAAGTCAATGTACTAAGAGTGCGTTTAGAATTAGAGTTGGATATTTATAATTTAAAAGTTTTAATATTAAAATATTTGATAAATACTAACTGCTGTAACTTGAAAAATATATTAATATAATTTTTTACTTATATAATGAAAAATCTATTATATCTTTAATAATTTTATCAACATTATTATTTAAAATTTATATTTACTATATATTGTTAACTTTTATTTTATAATTATAATTTTTTTTCTACAGCAACTGTAGCTTTTAAGTTACAACACCTCAATTCCAAACGCACTCTAATATTGTATTTACTAATCTGTAAGTGAAATGAATTAGAATAAAAATAGATTGAAATAAAAATTATAATAAATTATTTACTTTAACTGAAAGAATTACAATCAAATGGAATAAATTGTATTATTATTCATATATTTACTTTGTTTTATAATCATAATATATTATTACACATTACTCAAATAACCTTAATTAATTATTATCATTATTTATTATAATAAAATAATTATTATTATTAATGTGATTTTGATTGTTATGTTAGTATTATTATTGACAATAATTATTTTGAATAAATAATAACAACAATAATTTTAATAATAATGAAAATTTAAAAAAATCAATTATTGTAATTGGCGTTCGTCAACTGAAAAAAAGAAAGAAAATGGGAAGACTGAAAGAGGGAAGACAAAGGGAGAGAAAATAAGAGGGTAAATGATTATAATAAAGAAATTATAAAAAAAAGACCGAATTATTCTCAACCTGTGAACCCAATCATCATCGATTCATCTGGATTATAAAACATGATCGGTTTCTTTCTTAATTATAAAGTAAATATTGTATCTTTGTATCATGCTTAGTTATCGTATCATTTCAAACACTCTAAAAATTTCAGTGACTTCATTAATGAGTTTGGAAAATCACATTATATATCGAAAGCAAATCACGTATTTGATATATAAAAATGGTATAAAAGTTCCTAGAACACAAATTTAGCAAACTTATTGTATCAACTACTCGTACAGTCTTTCACCTAGAAGAAAATGAGTAAAAAGAACAAAGGATAGAGGGAAAAAAACCATATAACTAACAGGACAAAGAAATAATGAACATAAATCGAAGGTGGAAGAATATATTAAACAGCCCTCCAAAGCAGCAAGCAGTGCTAAAATTTCAAACTCGAAAAAAGATCCCAGCATCATGTCTCACTTGTTCCCCTGAAAAACATGTAAATTTTCTGCACAACAGAAGGGGGGGGGGGGGGGGGGGAAAGGAGAAATCAGTCAAAGGATAGATAAAGAATGTGAAAAAACCAAAATAGCATGCGGGATTGAGCAGCAAGCTAGCGTTACTTATAGTTTAGATAAAATACACATGCAGTAGTTAATCGCTCCATATAGAATCTTTCTAGGTGCATTGAAGGACTAACTGAAATCAATGAACTTTTCTCTAACCTGAATAACCCATAAGCTTAGAAGTGACTCCAAGACGAACAAGCCAAATCCAATCATGTAAAAGATCTGCATGAAAACCAGAATTGTCCATTATTCAAGTATTAACATTAGAAGAAACTAATTTTCAAAGCATCATCCATATGATACTAAATCATCCAGAACCAGAAAAAGTAACATTAAAACAGTTAAAAAGCCACCGTATAATACAATAGATTCTACATAATAGCCTTACATCAAGTCCTGGAAGAATCAAGTCCATAGAAATTGAGATTCCCTAATTCCTCCAAATAAAAGAATTGAAGCAAGAACGACAAGCAAAAGAGCATCTTGCAATATGGTAATAATTTCGTATTTCTATGACAAACTGATCTTCCTCTCAATGAAGGTTTAACGTTTACATTCCTTGATAGGTCAAAGCCATTAGAGATCTCAACTCATATTGAATGTGAGAAGCACCACAACAAAGCTTACTGATGAAAAAAACGCATCATAGTAATCCATACGCAAATAATCCTCCTTTTATGTATGTATGACAACCCTTTCATCTTCAAATACAATTGTGAGACATTTCGAGTTTTCAACAGTGATTAACTAGTTTATCAGCTGAGTGATCCATTTATGTCCAATACTGCACGACGAAGTCTTGCAGACGCACAATGATGTCGTAATGAAGATGATTGGGGTTATAATCCTTTTTGCAAATGGAATATAATTTACACCAATGATAGAAAAAAAAAACAGATGACTATGGACAATAAAATTATATTCCTTTATACAGCTATATTTGACATGAAACCCAAAGAAAACTAGTATCAGTTGTATGAAATTTTCTTCAGAGGCATGCTACCAAAGTAGCAAGACAATGAGTAAATATGCTCAATACCCACTGTCAATTGCTAATAAAAGACATAAATGAAAGATGTATCACACAACTTACCCCAGCCAATAGAGAATCAGAAATGACATCAATTGCCGCTAGGATGCCCCTGCAATGGAAACAAAAGGAATCTGTAAACAGATAAAATAGAAGTGGACAAAAACAGGAAATGGCTTCAAACATTTTCACCAGCAAGGTCAACAATCATGATTCTAGGACACAGGGAGATCAAGCCCAATAAAAATCCACAAAACTATTATAGATTTTTCCATAATTTCAATCTAATAAAAGCTAAATTTTATACTCTGCCACAGGGGCAAAAAAAAAAAAAAATCCAAGCCAAATTTACAATGGTTAACAACCATGGTTCTTAGAACTGAGAGAGAAAATTAAAAAACTAAGATACTTACGTCAATGACTTCCCATGGAAGACAACAGGAGGAGCAATAGCCGCAAAGATACAAAAACCGATGTGGATCTG
Source organism: Citrus x clementina (assembly GCF_000493195.1). NCBI lineage: Eukaryota > Viridiplantae > Streptophyta > Magnoliopsida > Sapindales > Rutaceae > Citrus > Citrus x clementina. Next base: position 25,871,566 of record NW_006262201.1, on the reverse strand, counting down.
CGCGATACAACTCAGTCAGCAAAGGAAAGAAAAAGACGATACTAATCATGAGAATGATTCATCGGTAATCATGATAGATTTATGGAATTTACCAAGTAGAACAGGAAAAACCAGCTGAACTTCAATGCACTATCCGTCCTGCAATTTCAGACAGGCTTAGCTGATTGAATACATGATTCTCATGCTAACAACATTTTCAAAGGTTAAATACACATTATCCAAGCATTTTTTTTTCTAACTATATTCACAACAAAGTCATTATATGTTGCTCCCTCTCACCAGTTAACGGACATGCGTTTTACCACCCAATGAAATGATCATACAAAAATTAAAAAAGAAACATTTAACTGGGAGAACAAACCATATAAACAGGAAAAATCAAAATATAAAATGTTCAAGTGACACAGTTAAATAGACTGGCAATTTGGGCGAGGTTTTAGCATGGACAGCTTTCCACACACCACCAACAGTTAAATAAAAAAAATCAAAATAATAACATAAACAATAGCAGAAAAATAAATATCTCAGAGTCAAGAAGTTACACTTGACAATATAGGCTTTTGCATGAGGCTTTAAGTTACTTAAATGACAATTTAGATTGTCAGCAGCTTGCTCCATATCCCTATGCCTAACCTATGGAACCAAGAAAGGCATTTTCATGCCAGTTAAATTTTGTTTTCACCGTCCATCAGACACAGTGGTGAGGTTATCTTTGTTTATACATTGTCTTAGATAATGAATTTTCACGTGGTCACTGACCCCTTTTCTGAAATACAAGGTGCAGAGCAAAGAACATGATGCGGTAACTTTAGAAGCAATAGATCCACTGACCAAGAGGTGCCTAATAGTTCTAAGTTATATATACTTTCGTCATCAATATAAAGAACAAACACATTACAGGACTTATAAAGAGGTCATGCAATGAAGTAACATTATCCAGTTAAATAGCCAAAATATTTTTAAAATAAATGAAACAATAAAACAATTGATCTTCTCTCTCCTAGGTCCAAATGCTAAGAGAAATATACAACTCTTTCCATTGGACAATCCTTGTCGTATCAACGAATTGCATCTAAGAGAATATTTTTTATGCTCAACATAACGTTCTTATCCAGTCAGTCACATGTATATCAACATTATTTGGTTGGCCTTAGATAAAATTTAAGAATATAACATCACAATACTTACCTCATTGCTCGATAAAGAGGCCTGTACCATAGAACATATGACATAGGCACTCCAAGCAAAGCATAAATTGTTGCAAGGAAAAAGATTTTGACACCTACAAGTTGCCAATCTTGTCAGAAGTTTCAAGTTCCATAATAGTTCTAAAACCTAACACATAGTCCTTAAAACTCAAAACCACGACCATGAAAGAAGAGCTTACCACCGCCTTTAATCCAACAGACAATCACGGCAATTACATTGAATACAAGACAGAGAACTATACCTGCAATGACAAGGTCAAACGTATGTAGAATTGCCATAAAGTAAAACCGAAAAAGCAAAGCAACAAAAATCTGTTTACATATTTTGCAACGTAAACGAAGCAATTGTCCTATAGAAGAAACTCAATGTCATGCCTCATCATTTAAGCAAGCACCAACATTGGTAAGTAAAGACAAAAACACACTTCTAGCAAAATATGACTAGAAACTTTTCACATTAATAGTTTGAAAACATAAAAGTAGATAAAGTTCAGCATCCATACCAAACCAACTAGCAAAAGCAAGATACTGCAGCCTTTGAGCATGAATTGGTATCTCCTTCGATATGTCATGATGAATAATTGGAAAAAAAGGTGGCCAATTTCTATCGTCTGTGGGAACGCCAGCTGATGTGCACCATCAAAAGAATATCAGGGAGAAGATAAAAGAGAAACTACTAAGACAGCAAAATGATTATGGTCTCAATTACTAACCTTTGACAATAGCCTCTTCTCTTCGTTTTATTTCCTGGATTTAAACAAATAAAAAGTAAGTAAGACAACTACACGAAGCCAAACGTAACTGAGTCACTGTAGCTATGAACGAGAGTAGAAAATGTAACATTGAAGGGAATAAAGCAAGCCTTTAATGAGAGATTAACAAAATTAACCTTTTCCCTCCTTTTAAGATCTGCTTCCCATGATGCAAGCTCTCTCTCTTTTTTCTTAGGCTCCTGCACCAATCAAAAAATCAAAAAAATACAATGTGATAAGAAGACCCAATTCACCTAGGAAATCAAGTATGCACTGGAAGCAGAGAAGTCATTACGTTCATATTATCTAGTGGAATATCAACTGTCGCCCCATATTTCTGTCCAAATCCAATAGGTTCAGATGTCACAGAAGGAACCTGTGACCTTGATGCAGGAGCAGCCGGGCCATTCTACAAGAAAACCCAATAAGTGACACAAAGTAGCAGAAACGTAACAAATAAAAAAGAAAAAAAAATCCTTCGTAAATGAAACTTCTATAGTATTAAATTGCCAAAAAAAAAAAAAAAAAAGAGTATCTCTACTATTGGTAACCTAACCACAGCATTTTAAACTGGCAGAATTGCAGCAACCCATAATGACCCAGTAATCAAATAATATATTGCTATACACACATTTGCCTGTAATCATTACATTATCTACTTATCAAAATGCAAGCATCATCTGTCAATATCACATATATGCCATCACGATTCACTGGATTTTCATTCAGCCCTAGCGTCAATCCACCTTACAGAAGCAAGATTCAAGTTCCACAATTTACTAACCACATCACATATAAAGCCACCTCATTTGAACTTTTTTCTATCCATCCGCATTTCGAAGTACAGCAATTTGATATCACTACTTCATTATATCCTATTACCAGCACGAATATATATATATATATATATATATATATATAAAATAATGAACTTATTCACGAACTATCACTGAACTAATTTTGTTTCCTAGAAAATGAAAATTTTCAAATTTACATAAGCTACCAAATATTTGTCCAAATCACAATTTAAAAAATTCCCTACAATTTATCATCAAGGCTTACAAAGTTAGGATTTTAGATCCGGATCAAAATCCATTTCCGACAATACGCCCAATAAATAAACAAATTAAAAAAAAAAGAACAATTATGAGCACAGATCTGGAGAAGGGGCAAAAAAGGGAGAGAGAGAAATTGAAATTACCGAAAATGGATTGACCTCTTCTTCATCGAAGGGATTTGGGTCGTGGTGGCGATTCATTGATTCGTGTTTTTTCTTCTTTTTTTTTGGTTTTTTTCTTTCTTTCAGATCCCTAAATTTTGCACCTAACTTCGCAAATTCACTAACACTGCTATTAGTTGCTGCTGGTGCTGTGCGGTGCTGTGCTTTCAGCCTTCAGCGTTCACCTTTTTATCTTCGCTTGTACACTACGCGGGATATCAGTTGTAAAGGTATCATCATTGCTTCGTTTGCCACTAGAATTTTGAATTATTACGTTTAAACCTAAGGAAAATTGGTGGGTAAAAATTTAATTAAGATCTTTATTCTTTGTATTGAATACAAAAAAAAATCCCCAATACTTGCGTTTACTTTTTGGATTGGAGTGGGAATTCTGAAGAGTGGGAATCTTTGGATTAGGAGTGTGGAGTGGGAGTGAGAATATGGTATTTACTTAGAAAATGAAAGTATGGATTGTCAATCAGAATCTTAATTATTTGTTTACTTTGTCTTGGATTAGGAGTAAATTATTTTAAATTATCATTTTATCCTTATGTACAGAATTATAATTTGTAATTAAAAAATTAATAAAAAATATATTTAGAAAACAAAATAAATATTTTATTATATTTATAAATTAATAATAATTACTAATATTCTTAATTATGTAAATCATAATTTTTTTATTAATTTAAATTTAAATTATGTGAATAAAAATTATTAATAATAGCAACACAAATGAAATATTATTATTGATAATATAGTACAAAATTAATATTTTTTTAGAATAAAATATTTATTATTATTAATTAAATAAATAATTAATATTTATTAAAATTAATGTTTAATATTATTAATTTAAATATAATATTTATTTATTTTTATTTTATTAAATTTAATAAAATAAATATGATATAATTATTATTTTTAATAAATATGATATTATTTATTTTATTAAATATAATATTATTTATTTTATTAAATATTATTTATTTATTTATTTTTATAAGGATAAAATGGGAAGAGGGGGGAGTGGATTCCCACTCCCACCTCCTAATCCACTCCCACCTCCCCCCATGGGAGTGGGAATCCCACTCCTCACTCCAAAATTAGGTGAGACCCACAAATTCTCACTCTCACTTTCCCTTTTTTTAAGGTAAGTAAATACTGAAGTGGGAGAAATCCACACTCCACACTCCCACTCCATAAAGTAAACACTACGTTCATCACAGAAGTCACACTATTTGACATTTGGTTTTAGGAAATCGGACGTCTAAAGGTGTTAATAAATACAGTTAAGTTCCAAACACTTCTGAAATCATCACTTGAACCCTGAATAGATAGACATCAATTAACGTGATTTAGAAAAATCATTTTAGAAGCTGTACATATAAAATTAGAGGTGACAGCTTTTTGCACTATTTGCTAACCCAAAGAGAAATAATAAATTTGAATCAATTAAAATTTATATAAATATTAAATGGAATATGCGTGCACCTCTCAATAACTAAATTGGATTCAGGTTTACAATAATGTTCGCCATAAAAACTCATTTATAATATGATTAATGATTTAATTAATTATATTATATTGAGCCTTTTTATTTAATAAACCTTTGTTATACTCTTTACATAATTTAATATCTTTTTTATGCGTTTAATTCACTGTATTATATCAAATTACATTAATTATGTTATATTATGTGCATAGTATTAATCTATAATGCAATACTATGTTTGGTACAATATAGACTGAATTATTTCTAAAAATATTTTATAATATTGTTTGATGTTAATATTAATGTTATTTAGAATTAAAAATGATTTAGTATTTTATATTTAGTTATATTAATTTAATTATACCATGCACCATAATGCAACTTTTAAATTTACTAATTATAAGATAGAATTGTATTGTCTAATCTCATTTGCCAAATACACCCTTTTGTTATAGTTTAAACATAAAATTAATTACATATGTTAAACGAGCATTTAAAAAAATTAAAATTATGTTGAATGGATAATAGGATTATCAGACACAATAGTAATTAATTGGATCAGATTATGATTAAAGTTTTTTTAATTAATAAATGAGTTGATTCAGATAAAACAAACCATTTTAACGGTGGAACCTAAGTCAATTAAGGAAAACATTTGGTATCTAAGTGTTATTTTGCCCAGAAATCAAATAATAATGAGTTATCAGTTTGCTTGGGTCTGTCAGGTGGTTGTACGCGACTGTGCCACCATACGTGAATCAGCCATTGCAGAAATGCCACGTCAGTTGGCGAATTGCTGAGGTGACACGCTTCGATTTAGAGGGTTGTACGATAAAGGATCAGACACTGTTTTCGGATTTTCCATTTTTAGATGAAAGTTCATTATGTTACTTTAAAAAAAAAAATTGTGTGAGAGAGTTAATTGATTAAAAATTATATTAATAAAAAAAGCAACTATATTAGTCAGTCTTTTGAACTAATAATTGGAACCAGATTTAAGGTTGGCAATAGGACGAGATAGGACGGGATTTCGCAATCCCATTCTCGTCTCCTATATTCAAATAGAATAAAAACAAATCTCATTTACTTTCCTTTTTTTTGGATAAAAATTTGCTCTAGTCCCGTTCCATCCCATTATTATGAACAATCTCAAATGTAAATAAATAAATTATGACTTTTTTTCTTTTAAGGATCATTATAATTTAATACAACAAAATTCTTCGATAAATACAAAATAGAATAATCATGTAATAATTTTATTTTAAATATATGTATATTCGAATATAATTTTATACTAATATTTTTTAATTGCCTATTTACTTTCATTGCACATACATTAATATTAAGACTTACTTACGCTTCAAAAACTATAGATTTGAATAATAATCAACTTCAGTTACGTTAAATTATAAATAATTTAACATAACGTCATTGGATTAGGGAATTGACAGAAAATCATGGAGCCTGCAAGCAAACCAAACCCAAACCTCCCGCAGTCAATTAATCTTCAAATTATTGAACAAGTATTTTTGAACCGAAACATCTTAAATTATTGTTAATTAAGTTGCCCTTAAATTAGTCTATTTATTTTATGTTAAAATATAGAAGACAAGTCCTACGGGAGTTCCTCAATTTGGCCTAGCTATGTCGGGATTTCATAGTGCATTTTTTGTCTCTTTAATTATTAAAATACTCCAAGGAAATCGATTCATGTCAAACAATGTAAAATGAAAATTGAAATCAGATGAAAACATTTGATGAGCAAGAGTTGTAGCAGAGCGTGAAGCTAAAATTGGCATTGCCGTAAAAGAGAGAAGACAAATAAGCTAAAAAGAACGATGCCGATATACCTTCTTACTTATGAACAAACCGAGGCTTATATATACACATGAAACAAATTGAGCTCTTGTAAGTGTCAGCACCAGCTGGCCATGCAAATATTAATTAATCACCGTTTTAATATATAGCCAATTCGGCTCCTTCTTTAACTTCGCTAAGCAACCTGCAAATTTGGTTCTAGTATTTGAATATGGCAGCGGCGGCAGCAGCCGAAAGAAAACATGAGGCTCTAAGAGATGATCAAGGAATGTCGGTATCAGAAGAAGATCAGGAAGCGAATGAAGACATGCCTGACGTACACGATGCTGCAGTGAAAATTGAGAGGGCCAAGGGGGCTTATATGGCCTACTCAGGGCTACAAGAAAAGCCATCGAAGCTTGAAATTTGGATGTGGTATTTGTACGAAATGTGCTCTCACTTCATTGTTACAACGGTTGTGCCAGTTGTTTTTCCCCTCATCATCAGTGAAATTGTGTCTAAAACTGATGATCATGATGATGATCAAGGTTGGGGACAAACCCCTAGAGGCATTGCTTGTATGCTCAGAGAGATCAAACTGTAAGTCCTTTTTTCTAGCTACATCCATTATTGTAGATAAAAGTATATTGCTTTGTAGAACATTCAATCAAAATTGTATATATACAAAGTACATCAGTATAATTTGATCTAAGAGTTGGTTTAAAGAACAAATTGATTGCATCATTCTTTCGAAGAATGGCAACCTTCCCTGCTTTGGGGTTTGGGTTTGAGGATTTTGGGTGCTTTTGGGATTGAGGCGCTGTAAGCTACAGTTGATGTGGAAAAAAAATTATAATTATGAAACAAAAATTAATAATATATAGTAAATATAAATTTTAAATAATAATTTTGATAAAATTATTAAAAATATAATAAATTTTCTATTATACAATTGAAAAATCATATTAACATAGTTTCCAAATTACACAACTAATGTTTAACAGACACTTTAGTGCTGTAACTTAAAACATATAACTGCACAACCTCAATCTTAAACACACCATTTATTGATCTCAAACCCGAACTCAAACTTGAAATATATTTTTTAAAATTTTAAAATTAAAATATATTTTAAATTCACCCAATTAAAAAAATATTTAATTTAGTCATAAAAAATGAAAATGGTAATGTTCATTTCTGCAGCATTTTAACATATAATATCACTGTAAATAAAAAAATTAAAACAAATTTAGCTATCGCTTTCAGTTTTCTTAAATGGTTCAAAAGCTGACAATGTAATTGATGCTTTTTGTAATTTTCCAGGTCCTAATTATGATTATAAGCTTAATTAATAATGTTAAAGTGGATTTGTTAATTATGTTTCTAGAGGAATTCGGCTCAATATACTTATCTGGGTAATGAGTAATTTTCCAGCTCAAGAAATTGGAAATATTTAATTGGCTACTGATGTGACATTTAAGCACTTAGTAGTTGCCTGTATTGTTAAACTCTATCACTATAAATTCTTTATCAGTAAAAATTTTTGGGATGCTCTGTATTCTCTCTTCATAATTTGTGAAGAAACAGAAAAAAGAAAAAAAGTTAAATAATTATACTTTGAAAAAAAAAAAACAACTTTTGAGCAAGTTTTCTTCACTTTCTATATTCCTTCGAAGGCATTTAACAGAAAATTATAGTTCATGCACTTTATTGTTTTTTTTTTAATGTACAAACTGATGTATTAGTGTTTTATGGTTCATTTTTGCTATTAATTTTTTCGTTTATAATTTTATTCTCAAATCTATATATTCAAAATTATTAATTCTATTGAAGGACCCGAATATTTAAAATTAATAATCTTTTTGAAAAACATAAACAGGAATTGGGTCTCCATTTTAATCTCCACCCCCATTCGATGATTATCGGCAATATACCTATACTACCGCCAATTAAAATTTTTTGGGTATAGGGCAGGTTTAGGGGGGCGCTTTCGAGTTTAGGGATATGATCCCCGCCCCATTGCCATCCCCAATTCTTTGCACAAAAAGAGTAAAATGTAGAAGATGTAATTATGCATATTTAGTTACATTAAGGGAGAATAAATTTCTCATTCTTCTTAAAATGTAATTTTACCATTTGGGTCAAAATATCAACTGGAGAAAATATTGTTTAAGGGTACATAAATGTAAAATTTTCATATACAAACTGATTATACCAAGAGTTTTACTAATTATGGTATTAAAAATTTATTGGAACCCAAAAAGTGAAAACAACTTATTAGTGGGAACAAACTGTCATTCATTATTTCATTTTTCCTTAATTAAATTATTAAGTAAACTCTTATACCTTATTAATTATTACTAAAACTTGAGTGACCGCTGGCACAAAGCGCATTTATGACCAGCCTAACTACACCTAGGGCCAATATGAATGTCTCCATGTTCAGCATGATAAAGTAGTTTTCATATACTGCAGGTATGATCTACTCACGCACACATCAATATCAAAGAACAATCTGAATCTCTCAGCAATGGAATGGACCTCAATTTCATGGGCTATAGGCCTGATTCTGGCTAGTCCCTTGCTTGGCTTGATCTCCAAGCAACTTGACCATGGCTACAACCCACAACTCATTGCTGGAGCTGCAACAACCATCGGTTCCCTCTTTTGTCTCCCCGTTGGCTTCATAAAAACACCATACATCTTCCCATTTTATATTGCAGCCATTGTTGCATCATACATTGTTGCTTCAGCCTCCCACACTCGCCAACTTGGCCTTATGGTTCGCGGCTACACTGGACCGACACTTAAACTTAGCCAATTCCCTACTAGAAGAGGCGTCTCTGGCTGGTTCTCGGTATACGCCACTGCTGCTGGTGGCTTAGGCTCTGCCATTTTCTCTGCTTTCACTTACCATATGCTTAGGAACAAAAAGGACCCATATGACAGCCTCTGGGTTGTGTCCATTTTCAGTGGCCTCAAATGGCTCGTTGGTATGCTCCATGTTGTCACACAAAGGCCAGTGGCAATCACCAACACGACTTCCTCTGTGCCCAAATCATATTTCCTGTCCCTTTTCAAATATCCTTATGCGATTGCAAGCCTAATTGTGATCTTCATGTCATCATTTTCATCAACGTGCATTTTCACTGGGGGGTTATTGTTTTTACTGGGTCAATTGTGCCTTAAGCCAATATTCTTCCTCTACTTCTGGTTAATTTACTTCATCTTCCCATCATTTTCAATGCCACTACTGCAACCATTACAGCATGTTATCAAAGCAGATGCTGTGAGAATGCAACTTCTGGGTTTCCTCTTAGCTCTGTTGACTTCAGGTATGGGATTCTACTACAAGGAAAAGAACTGGCAGAGGCACCATGTACTGCTTTTTGCTGCTATTCAAAGCACTTCTGCAGGGCTTTTGCATGCTTTCGGGAGAGTTTTGCTGCTAGATTGTACACCACATGGCAAAGAAGGTGCTTTTTCTGTATGGCACTCGTGGGTAAAAGCACTAGGAACTTGTACTGGCTTTGCTGTGGCATCAGCGATCAGGGGACATGTGAGCACTGCTTTTGGGGTTTCATTTTTGGCTGCTACGATCGGGATTCTTATTTTGATTTTTGGGAACATCAGTGATGTTGGTGGAGCCATGGCTGCTGGGCATCTTTATGAAGATAGTGAGAAGGGATCCCCAGTGCCTGGATTAGATACTAGCATTATTATAAAGGAACATGTTTACGAAGAAACTGCTTAAGTAATGCAAGTGAACTTTCGCAAATAGTCAATTCTGTTATCTTTTATAAGTAAATAACTAAGGCATATATGATTTTCATTTTTTCATCCTTTTTTAATTTGGTTCTTTTTTTCTCTTTTGGTTGAATAAGTATACCCCACGTTCTGTTAACTGTAAACAAATTCTTGTGTGCCTTTTACACTTTTATTGGTCATTGCTTTGAATTAATGTAATATTGATTTAACTGAAATGATAATTCTTTTTTTTTTTTTTGTGACCTTATCATTTCCTAAACTCGTTTAATTAACTGGCATATTAACTTATGTGACATTGGTATATAAAATTCTATCAATAAAATTGTATGCACTGTAGCAATACGCGCAATGACACCAATTTTTTTATGCACAGGCATTGCCTTCCAAGTGAGAGGCAAGGCCAGCTGGGCTGCAGGCTTAATCACTGTTTTGTAATCTGTAAAACGTTGAGATCAATAATTCCCACGCGGAGGACAAAAGCAGCAAAAGAAAACTGCATCTGTTGACTTTTGAAAATATTTAGAAGCCTTTGCCTCACTTGAAATGCTTTGTGAACACAGGAAGTTGTACAAAAAATATCTTTTCATTGAAAAAATAAAATAAAATAATAATAATATAACTTTTCTAATATTTTAATGTGAATATCAAAAAAATTATAGGAAAATATCTACCGTCCACCTATTTTTTCCAATTTTTTTAAAAATACACATTTTTTTTTGCTGGATTCCACCTAAAGTTATATTTTGTTTCACTTTTCCACTTCCATTTGGAATCGGAAACTTAAATAAATGATAATTTTACCTCCAAAACGAAAATTACAATTTCACCCTAAAAAATGCAAAAAATAATCAGATTTAATGGTGAATATCATTATTGGTATGTTAGTGAAGTACAAAAAAATCTTAACTATTAGGGATTATAACTCAATGAATAATAAAACTCTACTTATCTTAAATTCAATTGGTGGTTTGCGAGATTGAGCTATTACTGCTGTTATAATTTAACATTCTAATTACAGACATATTTTTTTTAAAAAAAAAACTACATTTGATGGTTGTAGAATTAATTTCTTTATTGACCGATGGAGAAAATAATCAGATTTAATTTGATTATTTTTGACATTTTTAGGGTGAAATTATAATTTTCGTTTTGGGGGTAAAATTGTCATTTTTTTAAAGTTTCCGTTAGTTTTCTTAATGGATTCCAAATGGAAGTGAAAAAGTGAAACAAAATGTAACTTTAGGTAGATTCTAGCAAAAAAAAAAAATTATGTATTTTTAAAAAATTTAAAAAAAAGAGTGGACGGTGGATATTTTCCCAAAAATTATTTAAATATAGCTCTATCAAAGCTCATAAAGCATATCAACAATAGCGGTAGCAAAATGAATTGATGAATCCAATCCGTATGACATCAAATCAAAATTCAATGGATTTAGCAAAATGAATTAGACGAATCGTAATCTCAAGATTCAAACAAATTTCACTCGATTAATAAATAAATATTTGTTTAATTCATTTACTATACAAAATTAAATTAAATAATAAATAAAAAAAATGTATAAAGAAGTGAATGGATTCACCTAAATTTATTTACAATCTGATAAAAAAAAAAATCAATTCATTACAACTGGATCTAAGCTAAACCCAAATACAATCAAAAACCAAGAAGCTGAAGAAAATCGAAAGTCGCAGGAAGGGTGAACTTGACGGTCGAATTTGCGGCAGGTGTAGTTATTCGAGACCTTGTCACTGCCACAGCCAAGACAAGTGAAGCTTGTCGGCAAATTTTAGGTCAGAGCATTGATTTGAATTTTGGAAGTGTTTGGTTTGGCGTTCGTTTGTGGAATGAATAAAAAGGTGTTCAAATTCAAGTGAAAGAAATAGCAATAAAGGAAGGAAAATGAAGAGTGGAGCTAGGGTCATTAGTGGTTTAGCCTTCGCTTTCATGTTCCTTTTTGGCTTATTATCATTTCATAATTACAAAACTAGCCTCATACCTTGAATATGTTTAAACAAATTTTTTTGAATTTTAATGGCAAAAAAGCAAATTTATGAAAAAGTCATTTATTATTGTATTAATTTGTAACCCGTTTAATGAATGAATTTTAAACAAATAATTGAATTAATGAACACAAACATGTATTCTATTAATCTACTTAATGAATCAAATCAAATTTACCTAATTATTAAATGAATTAATTTTTTCAAATTCAAACTCATTTAATTCAATGAGAATAGAATCGAAATGAGAATATTAACCCAGGTTGCCACTCGCCATCAACACCACTCGTGCCTTGCAAATTATAATATTATACATTGAGGAGATGCTAGCAGAAGGATGTGAAAAATTATTTTAACTGCCTTATTCTAGACAAAGCATTAAAAATTAGGGTCTAGTAAAGTTGGAGCGTCCTGTTTTAAACGTTGGATCTAACAGCGCAGTTTGTTCAAAACAGACATATCACCCAAACCACAGAAGGAAACAAAACAAAGAGATGGACAGAGAACTTAAAAACGGGAGATAAGAAGATAACCAGCTTGAGGTTCAAAATCAAAGTCACGTGAAGGTGGTACATGTACGGAAAGAAAGACAGAAAACCGAACATGGGCTACTGAGCTGCCCCTCACAATCCCCATAAAAGCACCAAGTTCATAGCAACCAAATCAGTGAGGTAAAAATAGAAAAGAAAATGAGCCGTCCACATATTTTGGTAATGCCAGCTCCAGCACAAGGCCATGTAATTCCTTTACTGGAGTTTTCACAATGTCTGGCAAAACATGGCTTCCGAGTCACATTTGTTAACACGGATTACGATCACAAGCGGGTAGTGGAATCATTGGAGGGAAAGAATGATCTTGGGGAGCAAATCCATTTGGTTTCGATACCAGATGGAATGGAACCCTGGGAAGATAGAAACGATTTGGGAAAGCTAACTGAAAAGTTTTTACAGGTTATGCCGGGGAAGCTGGCGGAGCTCATAGAAGAGATCAACAGTAGAGAAGATGAAAAACTTGATTGTTTCATTGCAGATGGGTACATGGCTTGGTCTATGGAAGTAGCAAAAAAGATGAATGTCAGGGGGGCTCTCTTTTGGCCTTCATCAGCAGCATCAGTGGCCCTGCTATTTCATATCCCCAAACTTATTGATGATGGAATCATTGACAGTCATGGTATGATTCCATGTCATCTAATTCCTTACTTTCCTCCAGCAAACTTTAATTTTGATGCATGTCATAGTAGAAGTTTACTTTATGCTACTGTTATTTTCTTTGTTTTGTATTCAACTTCAGGAACTCCGATGAGCAAGCAGATGTTTCGGATTGCACCAAATATGCCTGAAATGAACGCTGGAGACTGTTTTTGGACAGACATGGGTGATTTGACCACGGAGAGAATTCTTTTTGATTTAGCGGATAAAGACTTAAAAGCCATGAGAGCGGTAAAATTCCAGTTGTGTCACTCAACGTATGAGCTCGAGGCTGGGGCATTCACCGTGGTTCCGGAACTTCTGCCAATAGGACCACTTTTGGCAAGCAACCGTCTAGGGAATACAACAGGACACTTCTGGCGCGAAGACTCAAGCTGTTTGGAGTGGCTAGACCAACAGCAACCAAGCTCTGTCATTTACGCTGCTTTTGGCAGCTTTACAATTCTTGACCAAGTTCAGTTTCAAGAATTAGCATTGGGACTAGAATTTTGCAACAGACCATTTTTATGGGTTGTGAGGCCAGATATTACCACCGATGCAAATGATAGATACCCAGAAGGATTTCAAGAGAGAGTTGCTGCTCGAGGACGGATGATCGGCTGGGCACCTCAGCAGAAGGTTCTTAACCACCCTTCTATTGCCTGTTTCCTGAGCCATTGTGGTTGGAATTCCACCATGGAAGGTGTCAGCAATGGCATTCCTTTCTTGTGCTGGCCATATTTTGCTGAACAATTCCTGAACGAGAGATACATTTGTGATATTTGGAAGGTGGGATTGAGGTTTGACAAAAACGAAAATGGCATCATTGGAAGAGAAGAAATTAAGAACAAGGTGGAGCAAGTGCTCGGTGATCAAGATTTTGAAACAAGGGCTTTGAAACTCAAGGGAAAAGCCATGAACTGCATCAGAGAAGGTGGTTCCTCTCGCAAGAAATTTCAGAATTTCCTTGAATGGGTAAAGAAACACCCTGGCACATAATTCCCCGGTAATGGGCGGTTAATTCAAAAAATACAACCTTCGTCTTTTAAGTTTTTTTATTATGTTTATAGTGTTTAGGAATATTTTATTTAACTGAGTTGTAATTTAATTTGTTTTCCTATTTACGTAATTTTTTTCATAGCAGACAATGAATGTTATTAGTCGTAACTATAGTGTGAGGAGTCAGTCTCTTAAGAAGCAAGTGATTCATTTGGCACCAAATTTACCTGCAATGAACACTGCAGATCTTTTCTGGGCGTGCTTTAATTTGGAGACTTAACTACCCATCCATGTATTCAAGGTGCAGCCTCAATTCTGCAAGGACACACGAGTTTCACAGCAGCCACTCTGTTTCCTACAGGGAGGCAAGCCAAACTGGATTAGCGTCTCTTGCATTTTAGAAGAGGAAACAGAATTGCTGCGATCCTTGTATAGGATTGCCTATTTTATGGATCACTCAGAAACATTTGTTTATTTAGTATTAGCTTATGTGTAGATACTAGTGAGATTTGCGGCTAAAAATACTGAGATAGGATGCTGGTGTGGGAGGAGACTAAGCCTAAAAGTAGCCGATATAATATTTACATCAAGCTCGAAATCATGTTATTCTTTCGTTTTATTTTAAGAGGATGAGATACCTCTTGTATCCTCATCTCGTGCTATATATATTGAGATTTGAGGACAAGGTAATCTCAACTTCTAGTCTTCTAATTCACAGCAACAAAAGCAATGGCTGCCTCTTACCATACTCGCTGAAACAACTTTCCACAAGATCGCACCCACAGACTTCAGAAGTTGAAGAGCATTTGAGAAGATTAAGCACTTCTCAAGCTGCTTCTACTTCATCATTAGGCCATGAATTAAATTGCCTTCAAGATTCATGAGATTCTGTTGAAAAAAATACTTCAATTGCCCCCCGTTCAACAAGCTTTAACCCATGGATCTTGGATGTTTGCAGCACTGGTCAGAACGCCTTGCTGCAGATGAAGGAATCTACACTAGGAATTCGATCAGTTCTATGCAAAAGAGAGGATGAGGAAAATTGAAATCACATGAAACATGTTGATCGGCATGAGCTGTAGCAGAGTGCGATGCAAAAATTGGCATTGCTATGAAAGAGAGAAGACAAATAAGTTAAAAGGAATGATACCGAAATACCTTCGTACATATGAACAAACCGAGGCTTACACATATATGTCGGGCAAATTGAATTCTTGAAAGTGTCGGCACCAGCTGCCCATGCAAATATTAATTAATCACCGTTCAAATTTGAATATGGCAGCAGCCAATTCAGCTCCTTTTTTTAACTTCACAAAACAACCTTCAAATTGGTACTAATATGTGAATATGGCAGCACCGGCAGCAGCGGTGGCAGCAGAAAGAAAACATGAGGTTCTAAGTGATGATGAAGGAATATCGGTATCAGTAGAGGATCAGAAAGTGAATGAAGACATGCCTGAGGCACACGAGGGAGCTTATATGGCCTACGGCCTACTCAGGGCTGCGAGAAAAGCCATCGAAGCTTGAAATTTGGACACTTCATTGTTACAACGGTTGTGCCGTTGTTTTTCCTCTCATCATCAGTGAAATTGTCTCTAAAAATGATGATGATGATGATGATCAAGGTTGAAGACAAACCCCAAGGGGCATTGCTTGTATTCTCAGAGAGATCAAACTGTAAGTTCTTTTTCTAGCTACATCTATAATTACTTAGTAGATTATTCAATCAAAATTCTATATATACAAAGCGCATGAGTGTAATTTACACAAAAAATTGGATTAAAGATCGAATTGATTCCAAGATTCTTAGCACGAAAAGAGTAAAAAACGTAAAAGATGCAATTATGCATATTTATTTTATTATGGGAGAATGAATTTCTCACTCTTAATTACCATTTGGCTCAAAATATTGACAAGAAAAAAAATATTGTTTAAGGTAAATGTGAAATTTTCATATACAAAATAATTATACTAAGAGATTTACTGATTATGCTATTAAAATTTATCCGAACCCAAAGAACCAAAACAACTTCTTAGACCTTAGTGAGAATAAAGTTTCATTCATTCTCCTTTAATTAATTCATTAGCCAAACTCTTGCTCTTTATTAATTATTACTTAAACTTGAGTGACCGCGGATATAAAGCGCATTGATGGCCAGTTAAACTAGACAGAGGGTCAGTTTTGCATGTGTCCATGTTTAGTAGGATGAAATATTATTCATATATTGCAGGTATGATTGACTAACACACACATCAATATCAACGAATAATCTGAATCTCTCAGCAATGGAATGGACTTCAATTTCATGGGCTATATTCCTAATTCTTGCTAGTCCCTTCCTTGGCTTGATCTCCAAGCAACTTGACCATTGCTAGGGCTGCAACTGCCATCGGTTCCCTCTTTTGTCTCCCTGTTGGCTTCATTAAAACCCCATACATCTTCCCATTTTATATTGCAGCTATTGTTGCATTATACATTGTTGCTTCAGCCTCCCACACTCGCCATCTTGGCCTTATGGCTCGCGGCTACACTGGACCAACACTTAAACTTAGCCAATCCCCAACTAGAAGAGGGGCCTCTGGCTTGTTCTCGGTATACGCCACTGCTGCTGGTGGCTTAGGCGCTGCCATTTTCTCAGCATTCACTTACCATATGCTTAGGAACAAAAAGGGCCCATTTGTTAGCCTCTGGGTTGTGTCCATTTTCAGGGTCCTCAAATGGCTCGTTGGCATGCTCCATATTGTCGCACTGAGCCAGGGGCAATCACCAACGCAACTTCCTCTATGCCCGAATCATATTCACTGTCCCTTTTTAAAAATCCTCATGCAATTACAAGCCTGATTGTAATTTTCATGTCATCATTTTCATCAATGTGCATTTTCACTGAGGGGTTATTTTTTTTCTTTTCCTCTACTTCTGGATAATTTACTTCATATTCCCATCATCTTCAATGACACTACTGCATCCGTTACAACATGTTATCAAAGCAGATGCTGTGAGAATGCAACTTCTGGGTTTCCGTTACCACATGGCAAAGAAGGTGCTTTTCGTGTATGGCACTCGTGGGTAAAAGCACTAGGAACTTGTACTGGCTTTGCTGTGGCATCAGCGATCAGTGGAAATGTGAGCACTGCTTTTGGGGTTTCATTTTTGGCTGCCACGATCGGGGATTCTTATTGTGATTTTTGGGGACATCAGTGATGTTGGTGGAGACATGGCTGCTGGGCATTTGCATGAAGCGAGTGAGAAGGGATCCCCAGTGTCTGGTTTAGATACTAGCATTATTATAAAGGAACATGCTCATGAAGAAATTGCTTAAGTAATGCAAGTGAACTTTCGCAATTAGTCAAATCGGTTATCCTATATAAGTAAATAATTGAGGCATGTATGATTTTTTTATTTTTACCCTCTTTTCTTGGTTCCTTTTTTCTCTTTTGGTTGAGAAAGTATAACCCATATTCAGTTAAATGTAAGCAGCTTCTTGTGTGCCTTTTGCACTTTTATTGGTCATTGCTTTGAATTAATGTAATTTTGATTTTACCGAAGGAAAAATAACGCTTACACTTCTAAAATTTGGAGAATTGATCAAAAAGACTCCCAAATTTTAAAAAAAATGGGATATTAAAATCTTTTTTTTGGCTCATAATACCCTTTAACTAGAATAATTAGAAAATTGACTTTAAAAATTTGTAATTAACACAAATTTAATATAAGTAATATAATCTATCTAGTAGACTAATAATATTAAATTACTTTTGACATTTAAAATAATATTAAAATTTTAAATTATCATATGTATTTTAATAATATATTTGTAATATCATAAAGATTTTAAATAAATCTTGGGGTTAAATAGAAAACTGTAAAACGTTGAGATCAATAATTCCCACGTGGCGGACAAAAGCAGCAAAAGAAAACTGCATCTTTTGACTTTTGAAAATCTTTAGAAGCCTTCACTTGAAATGCTTTGTGAACACAAGAAGTTATGTAAAAATATCTTTGCATTGAAAAATAAAATAAAATTATAATAATATAACTTTTCTAATATTTTAATTTGGGTAGTCAATAAAAAAAATTATCTAAACATAGCTCATTAGCGCGGTCAAAGGTCATAAAGCGTATCAACTCTAGAGATAGCAAAATGAATTGTTTAATAGAATTCAAATCAAAATTTAATAAATTTAGATTTGATTTGTTTATTAGACGAATTATAATCTCAAGATTCAAATTTCACTCGTTTAATAAATAAATATGCGTTTACAATTTGATTTTTGGGAGTGTTTCGTTTGGCATTTTGTTTGGGGAATGAAAAAACAGGTCCTTGAAATTCAAGTAAAAGAAATAACAATGGAGGTAGGAAAATGAAGAGTGGAGCAAGGGTCGGCTGATGAGTGATGAAGCCTTTACCTTTATTATTATTAATATTTTTGGCTTATTATCATTTCATAATTACAAAACTAACCTTACACCTTAAAAATGTTTAAACAAAATTTTTTGAATTTTAATGGCAAAAAAGTAATTCTATTAAAAAGATAATTTATTATTCTATTTATTTATAAGCTATTTAATAAACGAATTTTATTAACAAGCATATCACCCAAACCGCAGAAGGAAACAAAACAAAGAGATGGACAAAGAACTTAAAAACGGGAGATAAGAAGATAACCAGCTTGAGGTTCAAAATTAAAAACGTATGATACACGACATGTACGGAAAGAAAGACAGAAAAGCCAGCATGGGCTACTGAGCTGCCCCTCCCAATCCCCATAAAAGCACCAAGTTCATAACAATCAAATCAGCGAGGTAAAAATAAAAAAGAAAATGAACCGTCCACATGTTTTGGTATTGCCTATTCCAGCGCAAGGCCATGTGATTCCTTTACTGGAGTTTTCACAATGTCTGGCGAAACAGGGCTTCCGAGTCACATTTGTTAACACGGATTACGATCACAAGCGGATAATGGAATCATTGGAGGGAAAGAATGATCTTGGGGAGCAAATCCGTTTGGTTTCGATCCCAGATGGAATGGAACCCTGGGAAGATAGAAACGATTTCGGAAAGCTATTTGAAAAAGTTTTACAGGTTATGCCGGGGAAGCTGGAGGAGCTCATAGAAGATATCAACAGTAGAGAAGATGAAAAACTTGATTGTTTCATTGCAGATGGGTACATGGCTTGGTCTATGGAAGTAGCAAAAAAGATGAACGTCAGGGGGGCTCTCTTTTGGCCTTCATCAGCAGCATCAGTGGCCTTGCTATTTCATATCCCCAAACTTATTGATGATGGAATCATTGACAGTAATGGTATGATTCTATGTCATTTAATTCCTGACTTTCCTCCAGCAGGCTTTAATTTTGATGCATGTCAAAGTAGTAGTTTTTTTTTATGCTATTGCAATTTTTTTTGTTTGTATTCAACTTCAGGAACTCCTATGAGCAAGCAGATGTTTCGGATTGCACCAAATATGCCTGAAATGAACTCTGGAGACTGTTTTTGGACAAATATTGGTGACTTGAACACGCAAAAGATTATTTTTGATTTACTGGATAGAAACATGAGAGCAATGAGAGCGGTAAATTTCCAGTTGTGTCACTCAACGTATGAGCTCGAGTCTGAGGCATTCACCGTGGTTCCGGAACTTCTGCCAATAGGACCACTTTTGGCTGGCAACCGTCTAGGGAATTCAGCAGGACACTTCTGGCGCGAAGACTCAAGCTGTTTGGAGTGGCTAGACCAGCAGCAACCGAGCTCTGTCCTTTATGCTGCTTTTGGCAGCTTTACAATTCTTGACCAAGTTCAGTTTCAAGAATTGGCATTTGGACTAGAACTCTGCAACAGACCATTTTTATGGGTTGTAAGGCCAGATATTACCACTGATGCAAATGATAGATACCCAGACGGATTCCAAGAGAGAGTTTCTGCTCGAGGACGGATGATCGGCTGGGCACCTCAGCAGAAGGTTCTTAACCATCCTTCTATTGCCTGTTTCCTGAGCCATTGTGGTTGGAATTCCACCATGGAAGGTGTTAGCAATGGCATTCCTTTCTTGTGCTGGCCATATTTTGCTGAACAATTCCTGAACGAGAAATACATTTGTGATATTTGGAAGGTGGGATTGAGGTTTGACAAAAACGAAAGTGGCATCATTACAAGAGAAGAAATTAAGAACAAGGTGGATCAAGTGCTTGGTCATCAAGATTTTAAAGCACGGGCTTTGGAACTCAAGGAAAAAGCCATGAGCAGCATCAGAGAAGGTGGTTCCTCTCGCAAGACATTTCAGAATTTCCTTGAATGGGTAAAGACAAACGCCCTGGCACATAATTCCCCAGTAATGGGCGGTTAATTCAAAAAATACTACCTTCGTAGACAATTATAGAAGGATACCTTGGCCATTGTAACATGCATTTTTTTCAGTTTTTTTAATTAAGTCTATAGGGTTTAGGAATATTTTATTTAACTGAGTTTTAATTTAATTTGTTTTCCTATGCAGTTAATTTTTTTCAATGCAGACAATGAATGTTATTAGTTGTTACTATAGTGTGAGGAGTCAGTCTCTTAAGAAACAAGCGATTCATTTGGCACCAAATATGCCTGCAATGAACAGCGCAGATCTTTTTTGGGCCTGCTTTAATTTGGCGGCATAACTACCCATGCACTGCAGATTTTGCATATTATATCCAGTTCAAATAAATCAATTCTGCCTATTTCCCGCGGGGAGCCAAGCCAAACTGGATTAGCGTCTCTTGCATTTTAGAAGAGGAAACAGAATTGATGCCATCCTTGTATTGCCTATTTTATGGATCACTCAGAAACATTTGTTTATTTAGTATTAGCTTATGAGAAGATACTAGTGAGATTTGTGGCTAAAAAAGCTGAGATAGGATGCTGGTGTGGGAGGAGACTAAGCCTAAAAGTAGCCGATACAATATTTAGATCAGGCTCGAAATCATGTTATCGTTTCTTTTTATTTTAAGAGGATGACATACCTCTTGTTCCCTCATCTCGTGCAATATATATTGAGATTTGAGCACAAGGTAATCAACTTCTAACCTTCTAATTCAAAGTAAAAAAAGCAATGGCTGCCTCTTACCATACTCGCTCAAACAGCTTTCCACAAGATCGCACTCAAAGACTTCAGAAGTTGAAGAGCATTTGTAAAGATTAAGGACTTCTCAAGCTGTTTCTACTTCATCATTAGGCCATGAATTAAATTGCCTTCAAGATTCATGCGATTCTGTTGAAAAAAAAAAACACTTCAATTGCCCCTCGTTCAACAAGCTTTAGCCAACGGCCACCAGAAGAAGAAATGGGTTGATGAGCTGTTAAATGGATCTTTTATGATCTTGGATGTTTGCAGCACTGCTCAGAACGCCTTGCTCCAGATGAAGGAATCTACACTGGGAATTCGATCATTGCTGTGCAAAAGAAGTGATGAGGAAAATTGAAATCATATGAAACACTTTGATCAGCATGAGTTGTAGCAGAATGCGATGCTAAAATTGGCATTGCCGTTAAAGAGAGAAGACAAATAAGTTAAAAAGAATGAGACTTACACATATATGTCTGGCCAATTCAGCTCCTTTTTTTAACTTCACAAAGCAACCTCCAAATTGGTACTAATATGTGAATATGGCAGCAGCGGTGGCAGCAGAAAGAAAACATGAGGTTCTAAGTGATGATGAAGGAATATCGGTATCAGTAGAGGATCAGAAAGTGAATGAAGACATGCCTGAGGCACACGATGCTGCAATGAAAATTGAGAGGTCCGAGGGAGCTTATATGGCCTACTCAGGGCTGCGAGAAAAGCCATCGAAGCTTGAAATTTGGACACTTCATTGTTACAACGGTTGTGCCCGTTGTTTTTCCTCTCATCATCAGTGAAATTGTCTCTAAAAATGATGATGATGATGATGATGATCAAGGTTGGCGACAAACCCCTAGGGGCATTGCTTGTATTCTCGGAGAGATCAAACTGTAAGTTCTTTTTCTAGCTACATCGATTGTTACTTAGTAGAATATTCAATCAAAATTCTATATATACAAAGCACATGAGTGTAATTTTCACAAAAAATTGGATTAAAGATCGAATTGATTCCAAGACTGTTAAAGAGTAAAAAACGTAAAAGATGCAATTATGCATATTAATTTTATTATGGGAGAATGAATTTCTCACTCTTAATTACCATTTGGCTCAAAATATTGACAAGAAAAAAATATTGTTTAAGTGAATGTGAAATTTTCATATACAAAATGATTATATTGAGAGATTTACAGATTATGCTATTAAAAATTTATCGGAACCCAAAGAACAAAAACAACTTCTTAGACCTTAGTGGGAATAAAGTTTCATTCATTCTCCTTTAATTAATTCATTAACTCTTACTCTTGATTTATTATTACTTAAACTTGAGTGACCGCGGGTATAAAGCGCATTCATGGCCAGTTAAACTAGACAGAGGGTCAGTTTTGAATGTGTCCATATTTAGCATGATGAAATATTTTTCATATATTGGAGGTATGATTGACTAACACACACATCAATATCAACGAATAATCTGAATCTATCAGCAATGGAATGGACTTCAATTTCATGGGCTATAGGCCTAATTCTGGCTAGTCCCTTCCTTGGCTTGATCTCCAAGCAACTTGACCATGGCTACAACCCACAACTCATTGCTAGGGCTGCAAGTGCCATCGGTTCCCTCTTTTGTCTCCATGTTGGCTTCATTAAAACCCCATGCATCTTCCCATTTTATATTGCAGCTATTGTTGCATTATACATTGTTGCTTCAGCCTCCCACACTCGCCATCTTGGTCTTATGGCTCGCGGCTACACTGGACCAACACTTAAACTTAGCCAATCCCCAACTAGAAGAGGGGTCTCAGGCTGGTTCTCGGTATACGCCACTGCTGGTGGTGGCTTAGGCTCTGCCATTTTCTCAGCATTCACTTACCATATGCTTAGGAACACAAAGGCCCCATTTGTTAGCCTCTGGATTGTGTCCATTTTCAGGGTCCTCAAATGGCTCGTTGGCATGCTCCATATTGTCACACTGAGCCAGGGGCAATCACCAACGCAACCTCCTCTATGCCCGAATCATATTCACTGTCCCTTTTTAAAAATCCTCATGCAATTACAAGCCTGATTGTAATTTTCATGTCATGATTTTCATCAATGTGCATTTTCACTGGGGCTATTTTTTTACTTTTCCTCTACTTATGGATAATTTACTTCATATTACCATCATCTTCAACGACACTACTGCATCCGTTACAACATGTTATCAAAGCAGATGCTGTGAGAATGCAATTTCTGGGTTTCCTCTTAGCTCTGTTGACTTCAGGTACGGGATTCTACTCCAAGGAAAGAACTGGCAGAGGCACCATGTACTGCTTTTTGCTGCAATTCAAAGCACTTCTGCAGGGCTTTTGCATGCTTTTGGGAGAGTTTTGTTGCTAGATTGTACATCACATGGCAAAGAAGGTGCTTTTTCTGTATGGCACTCGTGGGTAAAAGCACTAGGAACTTGTACTGGCTTTGCTGTGGCATCAGCGATCAGTGGAAATGTGAGCACTGCTTTTGGGGTTTCATTTTTGGCTGCCACGATCGGGATTCTTATTTTGATTTTTGGGGACATCAGTGATGTTGGTGGAGACATGGTTGCTGGGCATTTGCATGAAGCGAGTGAGAAGGGATCCCCAGTGCCTGGTTTAGATACTAGCATTATTATAAAGGAACATGCTCATGAAGAAATTGCTTAAGTAATGCAAGTGAACTTTCACAATTAGTCAAATCCGTTATCCTATATAAGTAAACTAGGAGTGGAGCTAGGGTCGGCTAATGAGTAATGATGCCTTTGCTTTCATTTTCTTTTTTGGCTTATTATCTTTTCATAATTACAAAACTAATTTACTTTGAAAATGTATTAACAAGATTTTTGAATTTTAATGGAAAACAAGTAATTATGTTAAAAATGTCATTTATTATTCTATTCATTTATGACCTGATTAGTAAACAAATTTTAAACGAATAATTGAATTAGTGAACTCAAACCTAGGTTTGATCGTTTATTTAATGAATCAAAATAAATTTGCTTATTTATTAAATAAATTAATAATTTCATTCCTTTACATATTTAATTTGATTCGAATAGAATTGAAATAAAAATCCTAAGCTAGAGTATCACCCATAATTAGGGTCGGCAAAAAAGTATGGGTTGGACCTAGCATCATAAAATCATGGATATGGCTAAAAAATTTAAAGCTCACTCGGGGTTAAAGGCTTTTGGAAAAAGTTTGGGCTCTTTAATTTATAAATTAAAAAATCATTTTTAATTGAAAGAGTTAAATTTCTCGTTCCATTCTGGATTAACATCATTTTTAATAAACATGAGTCTTAAGCTTCTGTGTAAATTACAATGCATAAACATAATTAATATCTAAAAAATAAATAATTTTAATTTACAATAATAATTAATAAAAAGAGAGAAAAAGGAATAAAGAAAAAAAATACAAATATTTGCTTAGAGGTGACTGGTTCAGGCCCATTCAAGGGAGCAATTAATATTTATTTTGTTTAATAATAATAATCATCTTAATTTAAATTTTTTTAACATACAACTTAATTAAAAATTTATTTAACAAAATTATTGAAGTCCCAAGCCCAAGCCCGCTCAAGTTGGATGAACATTCACAGGACCTGAACCTCATATCGATTATATGGATCTGATCTTGAGAAAACCCGGCCCAAACCTATAAATTGCCAACCCTCCCCGTAATCAAAACCACTCGTGTGTTGCAAATTAAAATATTATATATTGAGCAGATGCTAGTGGAAGGATGTGAAAAATTGTTTTAGTTACCTTATTTAGTTAGGACTTGACTAGCTTACAGAATCTGTAAGCTACAGACTGCAGCATCAGCCGTTGGATGTGGCTGGATGTGGAGTGAGAAACTAAACAATACAAAATGGGATGGTGGGATGACGGGAGATGTTCGTTACAGAATCTGTACCATAGATAAGAAGATAACCACTAACCAGAAAAGTTATTGTAGACAGAGCATTAAAAATTGGGGTCCAGAAAAGTTGGAGCCGAGCATCCTGCTTTAAACGTTGGATCTAACGGCGCAGTTTGTTCAAAAGCAAACATATCACCCAAACCGCAGAAGGAAACAAAACAAAGGGGTGAACAAAAAGAACTTAAAAACGGGAGATAAGAAGATAACCACTAACCAGCTTGAGGTTCAAAATTAAACACATATAACATACTACTTGTACGAAAAGAAAGACAGAAAACCGAACATGGGCTGCTGAGCTGCTCCTCACAATCCCTATAAAAGCACAAGGTTGATAGAAACCAAACCAGTGAGGTAAAAATAAAAAAGGAAATGAGCAGCCCACACGTTTTGGTGATGCCTGGTCCAGCACAAGGCCATGTAATTCCTTTACTGGAGTTTTCACAATGTCTGGCAAAACATGGCTTCCGAGTCACATTCGTTAATACGGATTATTATCACAAGCGGGTAGTGGAATCATTGCAGGGAAAGAATTATCTAGAGGAGCAAATCCGTTTGGTTTCGATCCCAGATGGGATGGAACCCTGGGAAGATAGAAACGATTTCGGAAAGCTAATTGAAAATTTTTTACAGGTTATGCCGGGGAAGCTGGAGAAGCTCATAGAAGAGATCAACAGTAGAGAAGATGAAAAAATTGATTGTTTCATTGCAGATGGGAACATGGGTTGGTCTTTGGAGGTAGCAAAAAAGATGAACGTCAGGGGGGCTGTCTTTTGGTCTTCATCAGCAGCATTAGTGGCATTGGTATTTTGTATCCCCAAACTTATTGATGATGGAATCATTGACAGTCACGGTATAATTCCATGTCATTTAATTCTTTACTTTCCTCCAGCAAACTTTAATTTTGATGCATGTCATAGTAGTAGTTTACTTTATGCTACTGTTATTTTCTTTGTTTTGTATTCAACTTCAGGAACTCCTATGAGCATGCAGATGTTTCGAATTGCACCAAAGATGCCTGAAATGAACTCTAGAGACTGTTTTTGGGCACATATTGGTGACTTGACCACGCAAAAGATTTTTTTTGATTTACTGGAAAGAAACAGGAGAGCAATGATGGCGGTAAATTTCCACTTTTGTAACTCAACATATGAGCTCGAGTCTGAAGCATTCACCATGTTTCCGGAACTTCTGCCAATAGGACCACTTATAGCAAGCAACCGCCAAGGGAATTCAGCAGGATACTTCTGGCGCGAAGATTCAAACTGTTTGAAATGGCTAGACCAACAGCAACCAAGCTCTGTCATTTATGCTGCTTTTGGCAGCCTTACAATTCTTGACCAAGTTCAGTTTCAAGAATTAGCATTGGGACTAGAACTTTGCAACAGACCATTTTTATGGGTTGTGAGGCCAGATATTACTACTGATGCAAATGATAGATACCCAGAAGGATTTCAAGAGAGAGTTGCTGCTCGAGGACAGATGATCAGCTGGGCACCTCAGCAGAAGGTTCTTAACCACCCTTCTATTGCCTGTTTCCTGAGCCATTGTGGTTGGAATTCCACCATGGAAGGTGTCAGCAATGGCATTCCTTTCTTGTGCTGGCCATATTCTGCTGATCAATTCCTGAACGAGAGATACATTTGTGATTTTTGGAAGGTGGGATTGAAGTTTGACAGAGACGAAAGTGGCATCATTACAAGAGAAGAAATTAAGAACAAGGTGGATCAAGTGCTTGGTGATCAATATTTTAAAGCACGGGCTTTGGAACTCAAGGAAAAAGCCATCAGTAGTGTCAGAGAAGGTGGTTCCTCTTACAAGACATTTCAGAATTTCCTCCAATGGGTAAAGACATAAGCACTGGCACATGGCTCCCAGGTACTGGGCAGCTAATTCAAAAAATACTACCTTCATAGACAATTATATAAGAATTCCTTGGCCATTGTGACATCTATCTTCTAAGTTTTTTTATTAAGTTTATAGAGTTTAGGATTATTTTATTTAATTGAGTTTTAATTTAATTTGTTTTCCTATTTTGGTAATTTTTTTCATAGCAGACAATGAATATCTCTTAAGAAACAAGTGATTCATTTGGCACCAAATATGCCTGCAATGAACACTGCGGATCCTTTTTGGGCCTGTTTTAATTTGGCGACTTAACTACCCATCCATGCATTCAAGGTGCAGCCTCAACTCCATCCATGCACTGCAGATTTTGCATATTATATCCAGTTCAAATAAATCAATTCTGCAAGGACGCACGAGTTTCACAGCCACCCCGTTTCCCGCGGGGAGGCAAGCCAAACTGGATTACCGTCTCTTGCATTTTAGAAGAGGAAACAGAATTGATGCCATCCTTGTATTGCTTATTTTATGGATCACTCGGAAACATTTGTTTATTTAGTATTAGCTTACGAGAAGATACTAGTGAGATTAGCGGCTAAAAAAACTGAGAGAGGATGCTGGTTTGGGAGGAGACTGAGCCTAAAAGTAGCCGATATACTATTTAGATCAAGCTTGAAATCATGTTATTGTTTCTTTTTATTTTAAGAAGATGAGATACCTGTTGTTCCCTCATCTCGTGCTATACATTTTGAGATTTGAGCACAGGGTAATCAACTTCTAGTCTTCTAATTCACAGCAACAAAAGCGATGGCTGCCTCTTACCAAACAGCTTTCCACGAGATCACACCCACAGACTTCAGAAGTTGAAGAGCATTTGAGAATATTAAGGACTCCTCAAGCTGCTTCTACTTCATCATTAGGCCATGAATTGAACTGCCTTCAAGATTCATGAGATTCTGTAGAAAAAAAATACTTCAATTGCCCCCCGTTCAACAAGCTTTAGCCCACGTCCACCAGAAGAAGAAAAGGGTTGATGAGCTGTTGAATGGATCTTTGAGGATCTTGGATGTTTGCGCACTTCTCAGAACGCCTTGCTGCAGATGAAGGAATCTATACTAGGAATTCGATCAGTGCTATGCAAAAGAGGGGACGAGGAAAATTGAAATCATATGAAACATTTTGATCAGCATGAGTTGTAGCAGAGTGCGATGCTAAAATTAGCATTGCTATAAAAGCGAGAAGACAAATAAGTTAAAAAGAATGATACCGAAACACCTTCTTACATATGAACAAACCGAGGCTTATTGGTACTAATATTTGAATATGGCAGCAGCAGAAAGAAAACATGAGGTTCTAAGTGATGAAGGAATATCGGTATCGGTAGAAGATCAGGAAGTGAGTGAAGAAATGCCAGAGGCACACGATGCTGCAATGAAAATTGAGAGGGCCAAGGGAGCTTATACGGCCTACTCAGAGCTGCAAGAAAAGCCATCGCAGCTTGAAATTTGGACACTTCATTGTTACAACGTTTGAGCCAGTTGCTTTTCCTCTCATAATCATCTAAAAATGATGAAGATGATGATCAAGGTTGGGGACAAACCCCAAGGGGCATTGCTTGTATTCTCTGAGAGATCAAAATGTAAATTCTTTTTCTAGCTACATCTATTATTACTTAGTAGATCATTCAATCAAAATTCTATATTTAAAAGCACATGAGTTTAATTTACACAAAGACCTGGATTAAAGATCAAATTGATTCCAAGATTCTTTGCACAAAAGGGGTAAAATGTAGAAGATTCAATTATGCATATTTAATTTTATTAAGGGAGAATGAATTTCTCATTCTTAGTTTTACCATTTGGCCCAAAATATTGACAAGAAAAAAATATTGTTTAAGGGTAAATGCAAAATTTTCATATACAAAATGATTATACTAAGAGATTTACCGATTATGCTATTGAAAATATATCCGGACCCAAAGAACAAAAAGATATGGTAACCAAAGGTTTGACAAAAATTACTGATTCAAGCTTGAATTAGTGGTACTATCAATAATTCCCTTTTTTTTTATTTTTCTTTAATAAAGAATTTGTGTTATCAATATTTGGGGGTTATTTTTAGAAACCTCCCCTGAGGTTTGAGGTAATTACACTTAAATAGCGAGTTTCTTTGTACTCTCACTTACCTCCCCTACCGTCATTAACTGTTAGTGAACTGTTAAAATGACCAAAATACCCATAGTACCAATCAACCCGATTTTTTTTTTTTCTAAAAAAAGATATGGTAACTAAAGGTTATATTGGTAGATCAATGTTTATAAATATGTTACATTTCCAAACCATCTCTCACACCCCGCATATGCTTCATTTGCCTCCCAAGGTACACACAAATTATGTCTATTATTCATGGCTCAACTCTACATTCAATTTCAGAGTTATAAATATTACAATCAAATTGAAATCATGGATTCACAAAGTTCAAAAACATCAAGCAGATCAACAACGACTCAGAGCCACAATGAAGGAATTGCTATTGCACTGATGATAGACACACACGCTCGCACACACACATATATGAGAACTAATTAATATTTAAAATTATAAAATCTTAATTTTTTTTAGGTATACTTGCATCTTGATGGAAATGAAATCACTACATTCTCAGGAAAGCATAGACAAAATCTGAGAGAGAAAAACCATCCTTCAAGCTGTATCAAGGAACAACGCCAACTTGAAAACACCTACGAGTAGAGCACAAAAGCTTTTAGCATAAAAACAAAGAGAATCCACAGTACCAAGTTGAAAGGTAATTTAAAGTAAGTCTTCTTACACAGTATGGTAATAAAATAAAAGATCATGAGGCAAATTGGATCTAAACATGTGGGGATTATAAAGGAAATCAATACAATTCTATAGAGAAACCAAGTTCAAAAAATTTCAAGCATGATGACTCACCTCACTAATAAGAGTTTAATGTGCACATATAACATAATAGTACAAAATATTAAGATATAATATTTCATAAGAAGAAATTAGCCTCCAAACTTAATGACCAATGTAATAACACATATATTATTAAAACGTAAGAATCAAATTCTCATACTCTACTTTTTCTTGTTTTAAGAATCAAACTTAATTCGATATTAATTTTTCTAGCAACAAACTATGAAGCTAACCACTGCCAAAATAATTTTTACCCTTAACAAGCACAAATAAAAAACAATCCCTCCTCAAAAATTCAATATTCCCCACCTCACGCATTCAATCTCAAATTAATCAGAATCTAATTTTCTTACAACATAGAAGTTTGATCAGACCTACCCGCTATTACCATGATGAAACTTTACAAAACATGAAACTATTGCATCTCATCATCCTCCATAAGGGAATTCCTTTATAAAGAAAAATGTAATTACAAATCGCAGCTGTCCAACCATAGAAAAATATAACAAGCATACAATTCCTTATAGAGATCACTTCAATGATTCAAATTTCAAGGAAACACATTTATTTAAATCTATCCATACTTAGAAATTACCAATATAACAATCAAATTTCAATAAAGTGCGTTCCCCTGAATTTCAAGGAAACGTATGCGAAATCTTAATAATGGAATAATCAATTGCAATTCAAAAATTGATTTATAGATGTAAACTCTTTTTTAACATCAAAATAACCTACAAATATTTTTAACACCAATTTGAACTTTACATTGTTTTTCACATCAAAACACAGGTTCAAGAATGGTGGAAATAACCTAAAACCCATTTTTTTAAAGATTAAAATCACATAAAAACCGAAAAATTTTAACTTGCAATTGTTTCTTTAGCTTAATCACATGGAAATTAGAATGAAACAATCAACTTACTCACATGGAAATTAGATCAAAACAAGCAACTTTTCATCAATATTCGGACACTTCTACAGTGTTAAAACCCCAAATTTAACCTAAACTAACATTCTTATTACATGCAATGGTAACATAGCAGCTTGTTAACTAGCATAAAAGCACAAGTAAAAAGGTATTTAAATTCATGAGGTAATTTTTAGGGATTTTCCTTGAGATTTAGCATATTAACACTTAGATAAAAAGTATGAACGCACTATTAAATATCTCCCCTGCCGTTTATATTTCATTTAGTATCTTGTCAATGAATAAGGGTAATTTCATAAAAAAAACTATCTAAAATTTTGAAAAAATCAAAAGCAGCCTCATGATGAGTTGACCGTTGAGCACTTCATTATCCACTGGTTCCAAAGATGCATTGGACATATCTTCTCTTTCATCTTCCAAACACAAGCTAATTAGCGATCAACTCATCCACTCAAAGTCTCAAACATGCCCAAACTTTTCTCTTTATGCTTCTAACCTCGCCAAATGAAGCTCAAATTCGAAGAAGCCCCAGTTTGAAAGAAGAGTGATGAACAACGAAGTGATGGCGGCGGGAAAATGCTATCGTTGGTTGGCCATTGCTGGCGACAGTTAAGGAACGAATGAGTTATTAAACCTCATAAAAGTTGAAAATTTTCAAATAATGTTAAAGTTAGAGCCTTTTGGTTGATTTGATGTTGTGTTTGAAAATGGATTTAATGCAGTGTTTGAGTTGTTAAAGAAGTTGTTGCATGTGTTTTAGTGTAATTTGCAATAGTGATGAGCTAAACAAACCATTGTGTATTATAAATCAATTATTTTCATGTGATTTCTACGTTAAACAAAAGTGGGTTTTAGGTTTGTAATCGCAAATATAATTCCAAATTTTTATAATAAAATTAAATAAAAAAAATTGAGATTTTTTTAATGAAATTAATTTTTGGAATCGTATTTGTGATTACAATTTAAGATTTAAGTGAGTTTATTCGCAAATACGATTTAAATGGGTTTTAAATGTTATATATATATATATATATTGTGTATCTGTCTGTAACTTGATCAGTGTGCACTAGTTGTGAATATCCAGATACTATAAGTCTTTGTCCGTAAACTTATGTTTGATCTAAATTTCATAAAACTTTGAGTTTGATTTCTCATTTAAACACTATTCATTATAGTTCTTTCCTAATAATTGCTTAGGATTTCGTTCTGTTATGAGATGATTAAAAATGAAATACTGACTTTGCTATGATATGTTTAATTAAATATATTTTTGCCTAGAAACAAACTTATGGAGCTCTTGATTATCCTGAAATGCATTACTTATTTATGTGTTAATGCCGATTCACCCTTCTTTTTTTTTTTTTACACATAATATAAGCTCAATTTTAATTGCTTTTGTTTTTAAAAGAATTCCCCACAACCATAAAAGTCCTTTGGGTTGGCATTTTAGTGTGCTTTCGGTTAATCTCACATTATTATAAGGGAAATTATCATTGCACCACCTCTCTTTTGCTTTATGTTCATCCAACAATCATAAAATTATAATATGTTCTCTGCACCACTTTTTTTTTTTTTAATTTGTATCAACTAGCCACTTTTTAACTAACACCGTTAAATAATTTAAATGAAATGAAAATTTTACCCCTAAATAAATTAAAAGACCATATTATTTGTAAAACTTTGAAAAATAAGAAAATTATAATTATAAAAATACCCCTAAATTTAATAAAATAAATAAATCCCAAACAGAGGTGCTCAACTGATTTTTATTTAATTTAAATTTTGCTAAATTTTAATAATTATTTTTATTAAAAATTATAATTTTGCAAAATTTTATTAAAATAACAGAATTTATTTATTAAAAAATAAGTCCCAAAATTTTAATAATTTAGGGGATTTTTATTAAATCCCAAAATTTTACAATTATTTTTATAATTATAATTTTTATTTAGATTTTTATTAAAAATAAAAATTCTAATTTTGGGATTTATTTTTTAATTAAACTTAGGTTATTTTTATAATTATAATTTTTTATTTTTCAAATCTTTTATAAGATAAAATGTCTTTTAATTTATTTAGGGGTAAAATTATCATTTCATTTAAATTATTTAACGGTGCTAGTTAGAAAGTGGCTAGTTGATACAAATTTAAAAAGAAATGTAGTGTAGAGAACATGTTAGAATTTTATGGTGGTTGGATATATAAGGCAAAAAAAAGTGGTGCAATGATAATTTCCATATTTATAAATAATAAGATTCTTCTTCAACATATTGAGTAATTAACAGGAACTATTAGAAAGGAAGAAGGTAGAATATGCTTAAAAAATGAAAAATAAGATAGATTTTACTAAACAAAGAAGCATAAGAGAAAAGGGCAATGATTGAAGTT
Organism: Citrus x clementina; assembly: GCF_000493195.1. NCBI lineage: Eukaryota > Viridiplantae > Streptophyta > Magnoliopsida > Sapindales > Rutaceae > Citrus > Citrus x clementina. The sequence continues at coordinate 25,838,018 of NW_006262201.1, read as the reverse complement.
AGAGTTGGACAAGAATTTCTTAAGGCAAAGGAAATGGCTGCAAAATATTGTGCAACTGGTAGCATTCTTAAGAACCAAAAAAGCTCTTCAGTTGGTTCTGTATCAAATTGTTTTTTGCACTTGGTACATTTTTGTGTTTGTAACTTCAACTATAAATCTATATATTTTCTTTTCTAATGTTATGTTGTTTTGTAAATCTCAATAGAACTATAAGAAAAAAAAAATGTTAAGAATGGAGTGTTTTGTGATAGAAATACTATTTTTATTTTTTAACTGCTTGAAACAAATATGATTTTCTTAATTGAAGTTCAGAAATTGTTAAATTCTTCACCAATATTTTTTATTTTTTTTTCCAATTAATGAGTATGTAATGTATTTGGTTGTTATGGTTTATTTATTTATTTTTATTTTATCCGTGTACTAGGAGCAAAACATATTTTATTCTATTAACGAACAATACCCTAGTGGTTGTTATAAGAGTGTTTTCAAATTTAGGGTGTATTTTGGTCATTTCATTGATCTGCTAACAGTCATTGAATGGAAATACAATAGACGGGGATGCCTTTATAATTACGGTTATACTTTCTATCTAAGTGTTAATACATCAAATCTCAAGAGAAGCCTCTAAAAATTACCCTAAATTCAGGTGGTGAAATCTGTATGATGGGTATTTAAATTTACAATGATATTTGATAGTTTTCTTTTACACTTGGGCTTATCTGTCCTTTGCATTTGGAAAACTTTCAATTTTGGATTTGATATCAATGTCATTTATGCTTTGAAATTGAATGCACGGCTATTTAAATTTGCTGCAATTTTATGATTCTTCATTTTCATTTTTGATTTTTTTAACCTATGCAGGTCGATATTTGACTATTTGTGTATCTGTCTTTGATATCATATTTGCCAACAGGGAGCAGTAACTATATTGAACCTTTTTCAGTTTCAAAATGTGTGTTACATCGAAATTTGAATCCAAATTTTGCCATCTCTAAGCTGAATAGCAGGCTTAATCACTGTTTTGTAATCGACAAAACATTGAGATCAATAATTCCCACGCGGGGGACAAAAGCAGCAAAAGAATCCCAATTGTAGCCATTCAAGGTCTTGTAATGTAAGCCCAAGTGGTTAAAACCCCTCCCTCACATTTGTGAGGGAAGAGGTTCGAGCTTCCGCAATCGCATTGTAGGGGTTTAATTTAAATATTTTTTTTGGAGCGTTTGAGTTCGAGTGAGTCTTTCTCCCAGGATGGGAGTTTGACATCCCTCGAATATTTGAGAGGGTTAAAAATCTGAGCGGTGTCATATCAGCATTAATATCAACAGGACTCAGTATAAATATATGATTGTACATATCAATTATACTCTCATGTAATATGAGTTGTAATTTAAACTATAATTTAAGCAATAATCTCATGTAATAAAAAAAAAAAAAAAAAGTCTTGTCATTGCCATAGACAAGAGAAGTGAACCTTGTCGAAAAAGTTTGGATGAGACCATTGATTTGATTTTTTGGGAGTGTTTGGTTTGGCGATCGTTTTCATTTGGGAAATAAAGAAACAGGTGTTCAAATTCAAGTGCTGAAGAGTGGAGCTAGGGTCGGCTAATGAGTAATGATGCCTTTGCTTTCATTTTCTTGTTTGGCTTATTATCTTTCATAATTACAAAACTAACCGTATACCTTGAAAATGTTCTAACAAGATTTTTGAATTTTAATGGTAAAAAAGTAATTATGTTAAAAAGGTCATTTATTATTCTATTTATTTATGGCTTGATTAATAAATAAATTTTAACCGAATAATCGAATAAGTGAACTCAAACCTAGATTTAATCGTTTATTTAATGAATCAAAATAAATTCACTTATTTCTTAAATAAATCAATATTTTTAAACTTATACTTATTTCATTTGACTCAAATAGAATTGAAATAAAAATCTTAAGCTAGAATATCACTCTTAATTAGGATCTGCAAAAAAGTATAGGTTGGAGCTAGCATCATAAAATCATGGATATGGCTAAAAAATTTAAAACCCACTCTGAGTGCCCTGGTCAAAGGATTTTGCAAAAAACCTAGGCTCTTTAATTTATAAATTAAAAAATAAAACAAAATTAAAAAAATCATTTTTAATTGAAAGAGTTAAATCCATTGATCCATTCTGGATTAACATCATTTTTAATAAATATGAGTCTTAAGTTTCTATGTAAATTACAATACATAAACATAATTAATATCTACAAAATAAATAATTTTAATTTACAATAATAAATAATAAGAAGAAGAGAAAAAGGAATGAAGAAAAATAAATGCAAATATTTGCTCAGAGGTGACCGACCTAGGCCCATTCAGGGGAGCAATTAATATTTTTTTTTTGTTTAATAATAATAATCATCTTAATTTAAATATTTTTTTAACATATAGCTTAATTAAAAATTTATTTAACAAAATTATTGAAGGCCCAAGTCAGGCCCAGGCCCAAACCCGTTCAAATTCGATGAACATTCACAAAACTGGATCTAGTATCAATTATATGGATCTGATCTTGAGAAAACCCGGCCCCAACCTGCAACCCTCCCCGTAATCAACACCACTCGTGTGTTGCAAATTATAATATTATATATTGATAGAAACCGAATCAGTGAGGTAAAAATAAAAAAGAAAATGAGCCGTCCACACGTTTTGGTGATGCCTGCTCCAGCACAGGGCCATGTAATTCCTTTACTGGAGTTTTCGCAATGTCTGGCAAAACATGGCTTCCGAGTCACATTCGTTAATACGGAGTATGATCACAAGCGGGTAGTGGAATCATTGGAGGGAAAGAATTATCTTGCGGAGCAAATCCGTTTGGTTTCGATCCCAGATGGGATGGAACCCTGGGAAGATAGAAACGATTTGGGAAAGCTAATTGAAAAATGTTTACAGGTTATGCCGGGGAAGCTGGAGAAGCTCATAGAAGAGATCAACAGTAGAGAAGATGAAAAAATTGATTGTTTCATTGCAGATGGGAACACGGGTTGGTCTATGGAGGTAGCAAAAAAGATGAACGTCAGGGGGGCTGTCTTTTGGCCTTCATCGGCAGCATCAGTGGCCTTTGTATTTCGTATCCCCAAACTTATTGATGATGGAATCATTGACAGTCACGGTATGATTCCATGTCATTTAATTCCTTACTTTCCTCCAGCAAACTTTAATTTTGATGCATGTCATAGTAGTAGTTTACTTTATGCTACTGTTATTTTCTTTGTTTTGTATTCAACTTCAGGAACTCCTATGAGCATGCAGATGTTTCGAATTGCACCAAAGATGCCTGAAATGAACTCTAGAGACTGTTTTTGGGCACATATTGGTGACTTGACCACGCAAAAGATTTTTTTTGATTTACTGGAAAGAAACAGCAGAGCAATGATGGCGGTAAATTTCCACTTTTGTAACTCAACATATGAGCTCGAGTCTGACGCATTCACCATGTTTCCGGAACTTCTGCCAATAGGACCACTTATAGCAAGCAACCGCCAAGGGAATTCAGCAGGATACTTCTGGCGCGAAGATTCAAACTGTTTGAAATGGCTAGACCAACAGCAACCAAGCTCTGTCATTTATGCTGCTTTTGGCAGCCTTACAATTCTTGACCAAGTTCAGTTTCAAGAATTAGCATTGGGACTAGAACTTTGCAACAGACCATTTTTATGGGTTGTGAGGCCAGATATTACTACTGATGCAAATGATAGATACCCAGAAGGATTTCAAGAGAGAGTTGCTGCTCGAGGACAGATGATCAGCTGGGCACCTCAGCAGAAGGTTCTTAACCACCCTTCTATTGCCTGTTTCCTGAGCCATTGTGGTTGGAATTCCACCATGGAAGGTGTCAGCAATGGCATTCCTTTCTTGTGCTGGCCATATTTTGGTGATCAATTCCTGAACGAGAGATACATTTGTGATTTTTGGAAGGTGGGATTGAAGTTTGACAGAGACGAAGGTGGCATCATTACAAGAGAAGAAATTAAGAACAAGGTGGATCAACTGCTCGGTAATCAAGATTTTAAAGCAAGGGCTTTGGAACTCAAGGAAAAAGCCATGAGTAGTGCCAGAGAAGGTGGTTCCTCTTACAAGACATTTCAGAATTTCCTTCAATGGGTAAAGACAAACGCCCTGGCACATAATTCCCCAGTAACAGGCGGTTAATTCAAAAAATACTCCCGTCGTAGACAATTATGTAAGGATTCCTTGGCCATTGTAAGTTTATAGAGTTTAGGAATATTTTTTTCAGTTTTTTTATTAAGTTTATAGAGTTTAGGAATATTTTATTTAACTGAGTTTTGATTTAATTTGTTTTCCTATTTAGGTACTTTTTTTCATAGCAGACAATGAATGTTATTAGTTGTTACTATAGCGTGAGGAGTCAGTCTCTTAATAGTTAATACCAACTTCAGGAAATCCAATGGAGAAACAAGTGATTCATTTGGTACCAAAATATGCCTGCAATGAACACTGCAGATCTTTTTTGGCCCTGCTTTAATTTGGGGACTTAACTAGCCATCCATGCATTCAAGTTGCAGCTGCTGCCTCAACTCCATCCATGAACTGCAAATTTTGCATATTATATCCAGAACAAATAAATCAATTCTACAAGGACACACGAGTGTCACAACCATCCTGTTTCCCTCTGGGACGCAAGCCAAACTGGATTAGCTTCTCTTGTCGTCTAGAAGAGGAGACAGAGTTGATGCCATCCTTGTGTTGCCTATTTTATGGATCACTCAGAAACATTTGTTTCTTTAGTATTAGCTTACGAGAGGTTTGTGGCTAAAAAAGCTAAAATGGTATGTTGGTGGGAGGAGACAAAGCATAAAAGCAGCCGATATAATATTCAGAGCAAGCTCGAATTCATGTTACTGTTTATTTTTTATATTAAGAGGATGAGATTCCTCTGGTTCCCTCATCTCATGCTATATACATTGAGATTTGAACACAAGGTGATCGGATGAAGGCAAAGAGCTGGATTGAATTTGGAAATCAACTTCTAGTCTTCTAATTCACTGCAACAAAAGCAATGGCTCAAACAGCTTTCCCACAACCTCTCACCCACAGACTTCAGAAGCTGAAGAGCATTTGAGAAGATTAAGGTCTTCTCAATCTGCTTCTACTTCATTTACACGACTCTGTTGAGAAAATATTTCAATTGCCCTCGATCAACAAGCTTTTGCCCACAGCCTTCAGAAGAAATGGGTTGATGAGCTGTTGAATGGATCTTTCAGGATCTTGGATGTTTGCAGCACTGCTCAGAATGCCTTGCTGCAGATGAAGGAACCTGCACTAGGACTTTGGGCAGTGCTGCTCAGAAGAAGGGTGATCAAACTGAAGTTACAAGTGAGATTAAGGAATACTTAGCCTCTAGGAAGGCAGTGAGAAGGGCAATCAACAAGACGTTGGGGAATTTGAAAGTCTTGGAATACAAATATTCCTCTTCAATCGATGTGGGAACATGTTAGCATGTTGAAGGAGGTTGAAGCAGTCACCTTGTCTGTATTTGAATCCTTGTTGTCCTTTATCTCCGGGCCTAGGACTCCATCAAATCTAAGCAGGTTTGAATTGGTAACCAAGCTTATCAGCCCCCAAAAGAATTTCATGCGGAGAAGACAAAACAGAAAGGTGGATTCTGCATTGTCTACAGTTGTTGGTTACAAGATAATCAAATCTGATAACATCATTTATTTCCAAAACCAGCTTAAAGAAATGGAGTCCAGCATCCAAGATCTTGAAGAAGGACTTGAGTCCTTGTCTAGGCATTTGATCAAAGCTAGAGTTTCCCTCCTCGATATTTTCTGGAATTAGATTACAAAACTTTGACACCTTCATACTTGTAAAAGAATAAAATATACTTGTATCATTATATAGAAAGAAAATTTTACACACAGATTATTTCTATGATATATTTAGCCTTTTTTTTTATCTCATATTATTTGCTTTTGTTTCTTATATGTTGTTAGTTTTATGATACTTGATTTCCAATTCACCTGCAGAAGAAAGTAGCTCGCATTCTACCCCAACCAATCCTTGATTTTGAGATTGATGAAGTGTGAACATCATAGAAATATTCTATTTGTATATTCAATTTTCTTTCCATAGAATGATACAATATGTAGATTCCATACATCATTTACAAGTATGAGACCCTCAAAATTTTGTACTCCAGCTAATAGTTGAGGATGTTTAGTAGGGAGACTTAGCTTTGATCTAACGCCTAGACAAGGATTCTAATAGTTCAAGATCTTGATGCAGGACTCCAATTCTTTAAGCTGGTTTTGGATGTTATCCAGATTGCTGTCTTGTGACTAAGGATTGTAGTCAATGCAGCATTCCACCTTCTCAAATTCTTTTGTATCTCTTTCATCTTCCTTGCATGCCATTCGTTTGGGCCGGATTAGCTCTGAAACCAATGACAAGCCGCCTAGAGACAGGGGGCAGAAGGGATTCAAATGCAGCCAAGGTGACGGCTTCAAGCCTTCAACCTCTTTCAACAAGCTAGCATGTCCTGACTGATCGGATTGGAGCATTTGCTGTCCATGCCTTCCAAATTCCCAAAGGCCTTGTGGATTGCCTTTTTCACTGCCTTCCTAGAGAGTAGAGACAATGTACTTCTTAACCTCACTTGTAAGTTTGGTTTCATCACCCCTACTTCTGCACAAAACTGATTGAAATCCTTGTGCAGATTCCTTAAATCTGCAACAAAGCATTCTGAGCAGTGCTGTTAATTTCCAAGATTCTCAAAGATCCGTTTAAAAGCTCATCAACCCATTTCTTATTCTGGCCTTGAGCGAAAGCTCGTTAAATGAGGGGCAATTGAAGCATTTTATCAACAGAATCCTGAAAATCTTGAAGGCCATTCAACTCATGGCCTATTGATAAAGATGGTGAAGTAGGCTTGAGAAGACCTCAATCTTTGCAGAAGCTCTTCGAGTTCTGAAGTGAGTGGGTGTGATCTGGTGGGAAAGCTATTTGAGCGAGTATGGTGAGAGGCAACCATTGTCTTGCTGAAAAGAAACAAAACTTATAGAGGTTAAAGCACATAAAATACCATTTCGTTTACAGGGGACGGAGTCAGAGTAGGACTATAATGAAAAGAAACAAAACTTATAGAGGTTAAAGTACATAAAATACATTTAAGCATCATGGTTATTTATTTTAAAAACTTACCTTAAAATACATCTAAAAAGATTCAAAAATCTTTTAGCTACAATCAAATCAATTGAAGCTTAACTTCGAGATCTTTTTTAATGAAGAGAAACTTATTCTAAAATAAAGAAAAAAATATTTAAGTATATTTAAATGAGATAAATAAATAACTAATAATAATTTGGCAAACATAACAGAAATAGGTGGTGAAATTTTCAGCTTTCAAAATGTGTAATTCTTCCCCCGCCACAAAAATTGTTATAAAAAAATTTATTTTTAATAATTTCAAATAATGAAGGTCATTGAAGGGTCTATTAATTGTTGAAACTAAGGGCACAAAAGTGATATTTTGGACACAGCCCCTTATTATTTTGATAATCACTAATCAACCCCCCAACTCTAAAATATTATTATTGCAACCCTCAGCTGAAACCCAAATGGCCAAATCCCTGACTAAAACCCCAAAATTTCCCAGAAACAAAGAAACCAACCAACGCGTCTCCTTCAATAACAAAGCACTTTTTGATGCCCCATCAGCAGTAGAAATGCAGAGACTCTGCAACAAGCTTCGCACTTTAACTCTATCGTCGTCTCGTCGCCTCCTCTTCCAATCACATGCTCCAATTCACCGGCTTTTCCACTCTGCGCCCTCAAGCAAATGGAGGCTTAGCCCACTTTTCAATTACCCATCTTCTTCATCTTCACACATAACCCGTTGCTGCTCTTATCCTTCACCGTCATTGGCGTCGGCGCCTTCCTTATGCTCCTCTCGCTTGCCTCTCTCTGTAAGTTCCTCATCTTTGTTTACTTAAAACGACACTAAGTTTTGAATCTTGTACTAATTATTAGCTCAGCTGATTAGGATTAACAATTTATTTATTTGGGCGTTTTTTCTTTGTTATAGAGATTATTCTATTTTTATTTTATTTTTTAATTTTGTTTATGTATAGTTTATTCAAGTGAGGCATGTGTCATCAAGGGATCGGAAGAAGAGGAGGAAGCCGGTGACTCCAGTTACATCGAAAGTGAAGAAGATTAAAATGAAGTCATATTCGTAGGTTTATGTTGTTTGTAATAGTTGAATAGGTTTATACATTTTGTTTATGATTCCATTCTCTAGTTTGATGGATCCAACGGTGTGCGTTTGTATTTGCCAGGTCATACAAGTCAAGGTTTAGGACAATGAACGATGGACAAGTACGTCGCTGGCATGAGGGTAAAAGACATAATGCACACTTGAAGGTATGACTTGTTGTCCTGGTAATTTTCATTTTATTTGGGTTCTGTTTATGCTTCACTACTATAGGCACTAGAGAGGGAAGAAACTTGGTTTATATACTAGTGAATGCTTGTTATTCTTTGGCTTTAGATGTTGGTTATTTTGCTTTTCATGTGTTTGATTTACATGATAATGCTCTATATGTATCAGATGTTATGTGGCTTGCCGTTTGTAGCCTACATATTTTGTTGTTTCCTGTTCCTGTTATCTGCTAACAGCGTGTCATTTTCTGTGTACATCTATCTACATATCTATGCATATGGCCAGGAAAACCCTGAAACCCTCTTTGTAGACTGGATAGGCTGAGGAATATACCTCATAACCCACTTAGAAAAGGCCCCATAAATTCACGGAATCATGAAGATTACTTTGGATGTGTGAATCTCTTAGTCCACTATTTTTTTGTTTTGTTTGCCCTTTAATTCACACAACTCTGCTATTTGTCATAGTTACAAGAAAATGGGAAAGTGAATTTGTGGATAGCTAATGAATCTTAGTGGTAAAGGGCTGATACAGGACTAAGGCAGGTTTTTTATTTTAATCTTACCTAGCCATAAATATTTTTGTCTGTGATTGTGCATTAGTTTTTAATTGGTTATAGGTTACTAAGAGTAATAAAGTATCTGGTTTGCTTTCATTTCTAGAGATTTGAAGGCTGTAATACCAGATATTTAATTTAAACCAGAGACTAAAGCAACCTTAATTAGAATTGTCTTTGAAACGTTCGACTACCTTAAATTTAAAATGACACTAAAGCTATTTGAATTCCACTTGTGTTTGAAATGTAACTTCAGCTTACCTTAATCTGATTGCTTAATTCTAAAATTTTAATTTCCAAATATTTAATTTAATAGCTAAAGCAACCTTAATTACACTTTTGTCTGAAACGTTTGATTTCAACATTAAGTTTAAGCTGACACTAAAGCAATTTGAATTACACTTGTGTTTCAAACGTTAATTTCAACTTACCCTAATCTGATTGCATAGTTCTAAAATTTTCATTAAGCATAAGAAAGGATGGGTTCATGACCTTGCATCTAATCATTTCCAATTTGATTTGGCTTTTATTGATATTCTTCCGATGCTTTAAAGAATCATTTTTAAATCATTCAATGGATTTTCTTATTGCATCTTATCAAAAAAAAGAATTGGTGATCATCATCATTACATGATGTTTTGTCATGTTGAAAGAGTTTTTCAAATGCTTGATTATATGTTTTGAAAGTCTGTATACATTGTTCGGATGTGCAGTCTGAGCACATTGTTCTGATGTGCTATATATTAGCTAGTATGCATGGTGTTAGTATGGGTTATATCATGATACATTAAGGTTCACAGGCTCTTAAAAGTTTTTGGTCTTGCATTTGAATGAAGGCACATCCGTGTATTTAGTGAGGTTCTTCTGAGCCACACTGAGATAAGCAAGGGTGTGTCCCATCACCATATCATTGTATTAGGGAGATGTTTACCATCCATCAACAGAAGTTTTAAGATTTAGCTAATATTTGAGATCTTAGAAATGAATCCTTCTGCTTTTTCCTTTTACCTTGATAAAATGACTCTTCATTTGTATATAGTTTACTTTTCATTAGTAAACTTTTGACACTACATACTATATCTTTTGCCTAACCTATTTCCTCCGCTGGTATCAATGTGAAACCCCTATTTACTTGATGAATATAATTTAGTTCTCTTGTCTGCACATAGTCCTAGTACTTTTTGCTCATAATTTAGTTTGTCTTGATTTGTATGAAAATATCAAAGGAAAGAGCTTGCCTCATGAGAGGAGAGCCGGCAGCTTCAGTGTCTTTTTATCTTTATTTTCTTATTTTGTACAAAAGTTCACATATTGAAAAACCGCTGGAGGTGTTTTATTCACATTCAAAACATGAAAACTTTCTATATTCAGGTTTGGGACATTATAGTTGAGGGTATCTTTATATTTCTAGTCATGAGATTAATGCTTTGTAGGACTTTTTGTATGCCATGAAACAGGCTCATCCTTAGAATTGGAACAATAACAGTTTCTACCCTCTAGAAGTCTGGAATTCAATTACGCTTTGCTTGTAACTGAAGATTCACATATTGCGTCCTACTCTCAAATCTGATTAAGCTTCAAGTGTTTAGTCAGAGGTTGTAAATGACATATACTTTAGATTTACAATTTTTCGGTGTTTAATGCAGTCAAAAAAATCAAAAAGGAGACTCAGACAACCTGCGTTAGTTCCTCTCGCTTATGCCAAGGTGATGAAGAAACTGAACTTTTGTGGTTAACCCTCCAGAAGTCAAGGTACTGTTACCATGTTCATCTCTGTTTTTCCTTCATTGCTCTTCTGACTGCTTTGAGGACCTCTGCTATGAACACGGCAGTGAGCTTGTAGCTGAAAGGGTTGCATTTTTTATTGTGCAATAATCTTCAATGATATGCATTATCAGCTTTTCTTTTCAATTATGTTTTCAGCTTTATAGAATTTTCTCATTTGATCCCACCAATGGGTTAACAGAAATTGAATTTGTTCAGAGTCACCTATCAGTTTACCTTGGGTCTAGAATTCAACTATTATACTCAATATATGCATTTTGTATAGGGTTGGCAAAATAGCTCGGATCGATCCAAGCCCGTGGACCTGAAATCCGACCCACAGGCATTGGGTCTGGATATGGGCCGAAAAATATAAAGTTTACAATAGATTGGGCCTGTTTTTTAATTCATAAATAAAAAATAAATCAATTTTAAAAAAAGAAAAAATTTAAAATATTAATATTTTTTATATTATTATTTGTAATTTATTATATTGTGTTACTAATATTTTGTGTATTGACTATTATTTTATTATGTATTAGATAATTATCTTTAATTTTAAAATTTTTTACTTTATTAAAAATCATTTTATAATTAATGGAAAGCCTAATTCCGGCTCAATTTTAAGGATCTGAGCTTGTTTTCAAGTTCGGGCCTAAGCCCACAATTTACCGACCCCAATTGTGTAGGCGATTGATTAGATTGAATTGGATCAAACTTAACTGGAGTTAAATGGATTTGGCCCTGATGTTATATAATGAATAAGTTAAAAAAAAAAAATTCATCAGTATAATCTTCGTCTCTCAGTCATACATATAACTCTGAGCCATCACAATGCTGAGGTTTCTACCAAAATCTTTTATAACTGACTCAACGCTGATAACCTCCCAAAATGAAAAAAGTGATTCAACAAACAAATGAAGGCAAAAAATGAGAGCAGTTTCAGATTGCTTCATGCATGCTCGTAGGAGAAGAACTGGCGTCGTAGCATACCACATTGCCCCAGAAGGCATGGTTTCTAAATAATTTTATTTAGTTGGTTCAAATTTTAGGAGATAAAAGGAGATGAAAAATAAATTTGAACTTTGCCTACCTCTTATTAAATATTAAAAAAAAAACACATTATTAACCCAGCAAACTTGCTAGGAAAAAGCATATTAATAATAATAATAACATGATCAATGATGAAAATAAAGTTATTTATTGGCTTTTTTTTGGGGGGGGAGGAAGGGGGAATAGACTCCTTAATAAACTTTATGTTTATATTAACTTTTGACTACATTTACTTTTTATATTTATAAGTCATACGTGTATTTATTTATTGTTATTATTTTAATTATATTCAATAGTGGGTAAAGTCAAATTGATTTTTTAGCTTAGTGTCTCCTCAGTATTAAATCACGGGCTTTTAACTAGAAAATATAAGCCCACGTATATATACATATAAGAGTATGTCCAAAAATTTTTATTAATTTTACTATTTAAATATCTATTTGTTTACCTATGTAGTAAAAAGGAGAGTGAAAAAATATGTTATTCTCTAAAAGGGTCTTTAAATATAAATAAGTTAATATTATTTTAATTAAATAAAGATTTTTTCAAAAGAAAAATAAATGGTAATTAAAACATTTTTCTCTCTTTCTCTAATAAAAAGTAATACAATATAAATTGAAGAGGCAGAAAGCAACTCTACAAAATTGAAGAGAGAAAATCATTTTTTTATTTGAAGAATCTTAACTGCAGTGTCTTTTGAAGTCTAAAATGTTGATTTGATTCTTCAAATAAATAATAAAATCTTATTTGAACAGCATTTTAAAGATAATCTAAGGCAATTAATACTACATGTGCAAGTACAAAAAACATAAATCTCTTTCCAAATTAATCAAATCTAATATGGCATATACCAAGCACACACTAGCTGTTCTACCATGTACTAGTTATTTCCCTGCAAAATTTAGTCACAACCCCCCACTATTAATACCTTGGCTAGCATGCACTATTCTTCCAATCAAATCACTCTTTCAAATTCAGCTAGCTAGAGTCTTCAAACATAATTTTGAAAGAATAAGCGAGCCAGCTAGATGGAGAAACTTGGTCAGAAGTTGGTGGCAATTCTACTGCTGGCGATGTTAATGATCATCGTGTTCACTGCCTTGCCTGCTGCTGTCGAAGCTGCGCGAGCTGATCGATTTCATCCGGACTGGGACTGGAAATGCTGTCACATGTTTCCTGTTTGTTGCCCAGCCCAGCAGTTAAATGAGATACACAATCCATGAAATTTTCTCTGCTCAAGAAACATCCTCATATATTTTATAAGATAATGAAATTTCTTTATATTCATGCGTGCATTGATGACTCCAATGTTGATTAATGTATCATGGAGTATCAAATAATGAAATTTGTATTTTGTAAAAATATGGGGGTGTTTAGATTGGAGATTGACTAATAAAAAAAAAAAAACTAAATTTCCATCTTTTTATTATTTTATATACCCAATGTGCTGGCAGCTTTCTGTCATCTGAATCGCATTAGCTTTTCATCAACTTGAATACCTCAAGAGACAAGAATCTCATGCGCAGGATCTTGGTATTTGGTAATTCGAAAAGTTAATTCTGTAAGACTGGTTTGTGGTATTGAAAGATCTATGAAGCCTAAAGTCAGTAATTCTTAGGTTCAAACTGAAAATGCTCAAGAGCATTTTGTTCACGATTTATTGGATTTGATTAGATTGGATAGAACTCGCCCACATTTTAAGGTTAAGTTCTATTTAATATTGGGATTAGCACTATTTGAACTCACTAATTTTGTTTTTAGACGCTCTTTTTAATTAAAAATTTTATTATCTAGATAGGTTCTAAACAGATTACTTAATTAACCTTTTTTTTTCTCTCTTCTCAATTTTATAAATTATCTTTAATTTGATTAACTCTTTTCTATTTTGTTAACTTATTCACATAAATTATTTTATCTGCAAAATTGGTATCACTAACTAAAAACATAGCCCACCATTTTAAAATGAATATTAATAAATTTTACCAACCATGAAAATTAATAAATATCAAGAAAAAAAATTATATACAAAAAGAATAAAATATAGATTATGATATGCTAAGAAAAGCCAACAAATATATTTTAAAAGAGAGTGAAATTGAGTTTTAATTTGTTGTATGTGGAAGTAGAGAGAATATTCACTTGTAAGGTAAAAAGAGAAAGTGATTATTAAAGAGCAGTTTTGACATTTTAAATTTTTTAAAATGAATTTATTTTTTAAAAATAAGTGTATAAGAGAATTTAGTGGGTTCAAATAGCTCTACCTTCAATTTTACTGTAGAGTAGCTGTGGTTTAAAAGTTACAACTACAAATTGTTTGGTAAACATTTGCAACAATAATTTTTAAGTCAAATTAAATTTATCCAATAGTTATTTGATGAAAAACTATAATACATTTACTATTTTTGTAAAAGTTTAAATTATATTTACTAACCATAGTATATTTTTATACCATAGTTACAAATTTTTTTTTTACCGTGAGTGTAATTTATACCAATAAGACTCTTAATTAGATTTGGCCTTGATATTATATATGAAGAAATTTAAAAGTTTGCATAAGGCGAATTTTCTATTATAGGACATGACAAAAGATGGAAATAAAGTTGTTGTTAATTTTTTCTTCGACTATATGTATTATTATTATTTTTTATTAGTCTTACATGCATCTATTTATTTTTTTAAAAAAAATAAGTGGTAAGCATAAGGTATTTTTAAAGCTATTTGAAAAGGACTCGGCTAAGCCAAGCAAGTCATATATATGTATTTTGAATTAAAAAAAAATTGAGTAGTATTACACATCCTAAATTTATAAATTAAAAGATTTTTTTTTTTTAATTGCCAAACATGATAATAGCCAATAGGCATCAATGAAGATTACTTAATTAACAATTATTTAAGGTTAAGTGGTCAAAGGTCAACGGTTTATTCAAAGTCAATTTAGGATTGTGGTGGCTAGAAAAATGAGTTGTTTTTTTTTTTTTTTTTTTCTGTGGGGATCGGATAAACTAAATGCAGTGGCGGATTTACACGTGGGTTAGACTGGGCCATAGCCCGGCCTAGTTTAGAAAAAATCATTTATATCCATTATATTTTCATTAATTTAGTAAAATAATAGAGTTTTTATTTTATTTTCATATATGTCCCTAACTCAATTATCCTCATGTTTTCATCAATTTAGTATAACAATATAGTTTTTATTTTATATTCAAATATGTCCCTAACTCGATTACCCTTATGTTTCCATCAATTTCATATAATAATAGAATTTTTATTTTATTTTCAAATATGTCCCTAATTCAATTATATTATTTTCAATTGAAATTAGTGACTTATTTTATAAAATGATTAAATTATATATTTACCTAATAGATTGTAAACATTAGGGAGCTAAAATTTTAGTACTGCTTTAATTTATTTTAAAAAACTTCTAATTGAAAAAAATATGTCAATGTAATATAATTAACATCATCACTAATATTAAAAATACTTACAAAAACAATATATAATAACAATTATCAACACTTTCATAAAATTTTTATGTGAATTTTCAGACTTTATTTTTTTAGTTACATTAATTAGGAGGACAAGTTAGAAAATACAATTTGAATATTTTAAGGAGCTTTTGATAGAATGATCATCAACATTTAGCTCTTTAAAAAGAGTTAGAGCACCTGCCAAAGAAACAACTGCACCTGAGTACCTTTTCACTGAATTGAGTTTAGTTTATTATTGAAACTTTTAACTAATAATACTTTTATAATTTGAATGGATGAATAAATTTTAATCGTTTAATTTATTAAGCTTGGTAATTTAGTACCTGATTTCAAACATAAAAATTTTACTTGTAATTTTTAATTGATTGTAATTACATATATTGATCTATTTTAGTTTGAAATTCTTAATTGATTTCTTAATCCTTATACAATTACATATTATTATACGTTGCAATGTCAGATTTCATAATTAAAAAAATAGTGTTTTGATATTTGAATTGTCTTTTGTTTTCTACTATTTTTTTGTAATTATTTTTGCCACAATACATATTTAGAGGGATAGGATTCTTGGCGTTCTCCCTTATTTAATGTACTTTTTTTACTTATAAATTTTTATGTTTGTTTCAATATTTCAATTTTAAAATTTAGCCCGTTGTAATATTAAGTTTTGGGTTCACCCTTGAACTAATGATTAAAAAAGTAGCTTGATGTTGAGTAAACTTTATTGTTGTAGTTGATGTGAGTATGAAAAGTAGAATACATCGTTTAATAAATTTTATTATGAAAGTGCTATTTTATAATTCAATTGTCAAAATAGAAATAAATTTAAATTGCCATTTATTTATATATTAAGGTTTATGGAAAATAAGGCATAATTGTCTTAATATTATAGTTATGATAGGAACTTTAAAAAGAAGCGGTTAGCTTATTTAATAAAGTGCTTATAAAAAGTAATGACCTATTTACTTTCAAAGTTGCTGTTAAAATGAAGAAAATTATGATATAAATAACTTTTAAAATTTTTACTAAACACCATTTTTATCTAAATTAATTAAATAAGTCGCTCAGAGGATTCAACCTTAATCCCAAAGGAACCTTAGTGATAACAATTACAAGCTAACCAACACATCATGCTTTTTTATAATTAATATTTGTCACAAGTACACATATAGTAATATAAGATTAAGATTAAGTTACGATTTATTTCTTATACAATTATTACTAATAACAATATTATGTGAAAAGCTCAACATTAAATCGAAATCCATATTAATAATGTTAGGATAAAATCATACATATACAAGTTTGAAACTAGAAAGTGTATTGCATTACATTCTTAGTATTAATTTATAAAAGAACATTTTTACATTAATTTTACTAAGACATGATGCATTTAATTAATACTTTTCCTTATTGTTTGCCCCCTCTCTCTAAATATTTCTCCATTTTAACTTTTAAGTAAGAGTTAAAGTGAATTTCTATTACATTAACATAATCAAAATTGGAAATAAAAGTTGTTCATCACTATTCTTTTTCCGTCAACTAAGCTCCATAGAATTTTTTATAAGTTGGGAAAAACTACCAAGACCTTCAAATTTGTTTAATTGTATACATAAACCTCTCTTATTTTAGAAATGATCAAAATTCCTTTGTTCTTTTTTAGATACTTATGTTCACATGAAGTATAAATGGGTATTTTAGTTAAAAGAATAATGTTAGTTATCTCACCATTCAAGTATTAATTTGAGCCTTAACTGATATGACATTTACCCATTGAATGATAATTAAATAATTTATAAGACATGAAATTCATCATCCAATAAATAGATGACACATAGCACTTAGATTAAATTTTTAGATCCCTAACATTATTATTAGGAACTAAAGGTTAAAAAAAAGTTAAAAGTAAGAACATAACAAATAGCACAATGACAAGAAATGATCAGTGATACATTCTATAATCCAATTCTTTTAACTTTTAACAATTTGAACATCATAAAGACTAAAGCTGGCAAAATTTGACACAATCTAATTACTCGACACGAACACAACAATAATAAATGAATATGATTCATCAATTGACACGATTATTAAATGAGTCAAGTCCGGGTTGACACAATTTTTTTCATGTTAAGTTAGGGCTAAAGTTCTTCACTTATTTACCAAACCAATAATATGATTATATTTTCTATTCTAAAATAATTTGTACATTCTTGTCATTAAAACTTAAATATTGGACATAATTTTTCTTTTTATTTATTTTTTTGGCATAATGAATATATACACAGTGTTTCATTTATAAAATTATATATATATGTGTGTTTGTATGTACGTATGTATGTATGTACGTAGGTATCTATAATAATATGCGAATGTTTGATATAAATTTTGTTATATATATATATATATATATTAAGCAAATTATTAAATAATTAACTTATTTTTTGTGTGAGATTAAGATCTCTGTATTTTAACACTATTATCAAATGAATCATGTTGAGTCGTTCTAAATATGACACAATATCAAACTGCTGCGACAGTAATATAATTCAATGACTCGTTTTGTGAGTCTAATAAAGACATCCAAATTAATATTAACCATATTTTGAAAAATCCCATATTTTGAAAAATCCCATGTCCCGCTAAGAAACCTTGACAGACAATATAAATAACAGTAAACCCCAACCCCACACACTTCAGCTCTGGCCATCCACTGAGTTGGGTTAGTCAGCTTCTTCCACTTCACCTTTTTCCATGCACCCTTAAAATTTCAAATCTCATTTCTCTCTTTCTTTCCCAACAAGACCCACAAACAATTTCTTCCCAAAAATAAAAAAAAGGAAGTTCAATCATCTAAGGAAATATGAATAAGACCCGCAAAAGATCAAAATCTTTACCCATTGTGTTGGTGCCCGACCAAGAACAAGAACCAGTCGCATTGCAAATGTACGGCGGCGAATCAGCAACATTCAGGCCGCTGCCGTTGAGAAGATCGCCGAGATTCTTCAGCACTCCAACTCCGATTCCAATTCCTCAAGAATGTTCTAGAAGGAAATCCCCCAGATTGACGAATGCCGAGCCTCTTTTCACTGGCTTGACCTGTGAGAAGAAGAAGACGACGAGGACGAAAAATAATGAAGAAAATTCCGATGGTTCGAAAACTGTCGTTGACCGGAGAGTTCTGAGAAGGTCTCCCAGATTTTCTGGTAATGCCAAAGTTCAGGAAATGGCTTTGGTCAAGGTCCGTGTCCGGTACCCTTTTAAGCATTTACTTTTTCCTGTTTTTTTTTTTGGGTTGTTGATTTTTACCCAATTATGGTAAATTCTCTGTACAAATTATTGCCACGTCACGCACGTTAAATAGTTTTCTTGCATCATTGGTAGTTTCTAGGTAATATTCTTGATTGCATATAGAATGCTTAGTATGGTATTAATGAATTATAAGCTTGGATAATCTTAAATGCATTTACTGTTTGTATTCCTAAAAAAAGAAACAAAATTTATGCTCTGTTGTGTGTGGGCCACGGCAAACAAATCTTAGATGGTGTTATTTATGTAGCGTTTACGTTTTGGATTAGATTGAAAATTTTAAAAGGTATGAATTTTGGAATTAGGAGTGTGAAGTAGAAATAGATTGTTTACTTATATTAGAATGACAATGTGGAATAGGAATCAATATCTCATTTATACAATAATGCTACACATTCCAAATTTTTTATCCCAAAAAGTTATCCCAAATGATGTGGCATTTATCAATTGGTTGGTGAGATAATACAATTAATTCACTTGGATATTGTAAATAATTATCAACCACTCAATTAATGACACATCATTTGGGATAACTTTTTGGGATAAGAAATTTGGGATGTGTAGCATTACTGCTCATTTATATGTTTACTTTATCTTAAATTAAGAGTGAATTATTTCAGATTATAGTTTTACCCTTATATAAAGAATTGTAGTTCTTAATTACAAAGTGAATAAAAAATATATTTTTGAAATAAATAATTTATTTATTTTATTAAAAATTTTAATCTTATTAGTTAATAATTATTATTAATATTCTAAATTATGTAAATCACAAATTTTTATTAGTATTAATTTTAATTACGTAGATTAAAATTATTGATAAGAGCAACACAAATGAAACATTATTATAAATAATATAGTAGAAAATTTATATTTCTTAGAATAAATTATTTATTATTCATATTAAATAAAAATAAAAATATTAAAATTAAATAAATATTGTAATATTATTATATTTTCAAATAAGGATATTATATAGTAATATTATTAATTCTATGTGAATATAATAATATTATTTTAAAGTAATTTAACTTAGAATCAATGTAAATTATTAATTTTAATAAATAAATAATATAAATAAATAATATAGGTAAACAATATAAATAAATACATGTAATATTATTAAATAATATAATACTATTATTTAAATAAATATGATATTATGATTTTTAGATAAATGTAACATTATTTTATTGTAATATACATAATTATATTATATTTAAAGGGAAAGGGAAAAAAAAAATCTGAAAATGGGTGGAATCCACGGAGTGGGATTCCCACTTCCACTTTTAAATAAGCATGTAAACACTGGAGTGAGAGAACTCAATACTCCTAATTTCTACTCCAATAAGTAAACACGCCTTTACTGGAGTGAGAGTGAGGATTATGGAGTCCTCTTGCTCCAATATATACGCCCTTATTTAAGGGTGGGAGTGGAAATCCCACTCCGTGGGTCCCACTCACTTTTGGAGTAAGAAATGGGATTTCTGCTTGCATGAGGGAAGGTGGGAGTGGACCTCTTCCTTTTTTATTTTTGCCTTTAAGTATAACATAATTATATTTATTAAAATAAAATAATGTTACATTTATTTAAGAATAATATTATATATATTTAAATAATATTATTATATTATCTAATAATATTACATTTATTAAAAATAATAATTTACATTGATTCTAAGTTAAGATTACTTTAAAATAATATTATCATATTCATAGAAAAATTATATTACTATATAGTATCTTTATTTGAAAATATAATATTATTATATTTATTTAATTTTAATAGTATTATATTTGTTTAGTGTTAATAATTAATGATAATGAATAGTTTATTCCAATAAAATATCAATTTTGTACTATATTATTAATAATAATGTTTCATTGTGTTGCTCTTATCAATAATTTTTATTTTACATAATTACAATTAAAATTCATAAAAAAATTTGTGATTTACATAATTAAGAATAATGATAATAATAATAATAATAATAATAATAATAATAATAATAATAATAATAATAATAATAATAATAATACTAATAATTAATTTATGATTACAATTAATAATAAAATAAGTAGCTCATTTTAGAAGTATTTTTTTTATTCATTATTAATTAAAAACTATAATTCTTTAAATAAGGGTAAAACTATAATCTGAAACAATTCATTCCCAATCTAAGACAAAGTAAACACAGTAAACGTGATTTTAATTCCTAATTTATACTCTCATTTCAGTGTAAATAAACAACCTCCTCTCATTCCCACTTCACAGATCCCAAAATTCCCATTCTTTAGGATTTCCAATCCAATCCGAAAAGTAAATGCCACCTTAGTTCGATACGAAAATAGTTTTGTTTTTTAAAGAACATATTTCAAGCAACTGACACTTTTTCTTCTTTTTTTGTTTTTCTGTTTTCTGGAAAATAAGGTTAAGACCCCTGCTTCTTTGGATAGGAAATTGAAGAATCAGAGGAGTGCTTCTTACTTTATTGGAGATCCGATTCCTAATGAGGAAGCTCAAAAAAGATGGGGTTGGCGTTACGAAATGAAGGTAATCAACTAATTTACTTTTTTTTTGGGTAATCTCTTGAAGGGTCTTGTTAGCTTGTGTGGTTGTACTCAAAAGCAGATGTCAAGTGATGTGGGACATTATTTTAGAGTTTTAGAATTTTGTTGTTTTAGGTATTTGATATTTTCTATTTTTAATTAGATTCAATTACGATATATGTTTTAGTCTTTTATTTTTGTTATAATCGTGATTTAGTTTCCTTTTTAAGTTAACTTAGGAAGCAACTTTACTCTATTTTAACTATTATATCTAGGGAGGTCTTGTTGTTGTTTTGATAACCTTTGATTAATAATAAAAATCTCTTTTTTATAATTCTCTTTTGATTATCCATCAAAATCTCTTTTGTATAGCCATTTGGATACGAGTGTTATTTAATCTCGCATAAAGTGTTGTTAAAATCTCATTTAGTTGTTTCGATTAGAACAAGATCTAGTCACACTTTGATTAGAGCATAATCTAATAGCGTTGGCTTGGTCTGATATTGAAATGATATTTAGTGTTTATTTACTCTATCAATCTACTTCCACTGCCTTGCTCCGTCATTAAGGAAAAGAATAATATTGACATAGTAGAAATGCAAAACTTAATGAAAGTTTTGAAAGGTCTTGTTAGCTTGTGTGGTTGTGCTCAAAAGCAGATGTTAAGAAATAGAATAATATTGACGAAGTAGAAATGCAGAAATTAATGAGAGTGAGGTTTTAAATAAAATTATGAAGTAAAGTAATCGACTTTATTGATAAAACGACCACCAGAACACATCATGTTACCTCCCTTAGCAACCCAATTTTTTATTAAAGATTCAAGCTTATATAAGTGGATTGTCATTTTATCAAGTTTGAGGATCTAGTGGGAGATATGTTCAAAAAGGCCTTAAGTATGTAACCTTTAATCCTGGAAGTTTTTTGCTTTGTCTTTTAATTACAACAAAGCAAAATGTGTATAATGGGAGAAGTAAATGTAATCTTTTTTTATTGTATTATTTTCAAAACATTATTTCATGTGTAGAACTATTTTGGTCATTTTAATTTTTTGATGAAGAATATTGGAGTTTAAATTTTTTTGGACCATGCCTTTTGAGTTAGAACATATTTGATTGGGATGTGTTGTTTGTAAAATTTGACATCCTTCATTTTGAAGATCGATTTGTAATGCATAATTAGTTGGGTTTGTGTTGACTTCAATATGTAAGTTTATGTGTGTTTTGGTCCAAATAAGAAGTCTGGTAATTATAAGTTGACCATAAATGAGTGGATATATCAAAGAATCAACTTGCTTTAAGGCTGATGGTAACGTGTTAAATTCTAAAGACTCAGGCTTTGGATAAATGGGCCATTTAGCTTTCTGTTTAATCTAATATTGTATTGTCCATATAAGAGTCATTAACAATGTCATAAAAATAATTTCCAAAACAAAAAATTCCCAGAGTACTGTGACTCAAAAGCCATATGACATTATTTGCTTTTTAACTAATATGCTTTGTCACCCGTTAAGATTTCATGGCCATTAATTATGGATATAAACAATAACAGCCCTACTTTCTATGTGGAATGTTAAATGCTTTATTCCCGGAGAAAATTCTGTTTGTTCATGTAAATGTGTTTGGTCTACGAATATGCTTTGTGCAATGTGGTTTGGAATATCTTGGCATAATAAAAGGACCAAAAAGTAAAGGAAGACATCTCCATCTTTTGCGCATAAATTATGCTGATACTGATTGTGGATATTTTGGAGTATACAGAATCAGAGATACAAGGGAAAAGACTATGCATCAGAGTAAGTAATATTTTACAAGTTGGTCTCTTTTGGTTATTGTTGCCTCATTTCTGTTACTTTTTGGGTTATTTTTTTTCTTGAACTTTCTGCATGGTTTTTATAGTGATGATGATGAGGACAAGATAGTATCAAATGTGGAATGCCATTATGCTCAAGCTAGAATTGGTGAATGCATTTTTGATCTTGGAGATTGTGCATATATAAAGGTATAAATCCTTGGGAGCATAAGAGAATAGGCATTCGTTGTTAAGATATACTATATTTTATTGCCAATCTTTGCAAGGATTTTTATTTTTTTTCTAATTTTTAATATTCTTTCTAGAGGTAAGGTAATTTGAATAATTTAATCATCTAACCAGAATCACACCTCATACAGTTGCATAATCTATGAATTTTAATTTATTTTAACTAGTTTGACCATTTGGAATATTATGCCTCAATTTTTGCAATTTGTACTGAGATACTATATTAGACATTGTAACTGTTATATTTGTTTTAATTAATTCAGATTACAACTAAAATGAGTGAGAAACTATTTGATCTCTAGATTGTTTGTATGAGCAATTATTTATGTCTTTTGCTTGATCTAATGCTCTTTGTACCTTCATTTGAATAGTCACATATGTTGTGTCCATTCATTTGAAACTTCTTAGCGGCTTGAAGCCAGTCTCAGTTATATTCTAGAATGGATCCTATCACAAAGCTTTTCCTTACCTGTAGAGCTGAAAATAGGTATGTTTATCTTAATGTTTCTTCATGTAGGCACAAGTTTTCTTGTTATGTTTCACTTCTTTTGCTGAGAGCTGAAAAGGTGGGAATGGCAATAAAACCCAGCCTGGGATAACACTGCATCATAAATTCTACTGGGATATATTAGCAAATTGATCAGCCTAATGTTTTCCAAGAGCTAATGCTATGGAATCTTCTCTAATGATATGAACATTTTATAAGATATTGATCGCTAAAAATTTCCGGGTTTACTAGTTATCTCTAAAGTTTTCTTGTGTCCTCGAAACTTCAGGATGAATATTTCGTAATTGGAACAGATTGAAGGAATTTAAGTTCCTAAATTTTTATTTGACGTTTTAATACCAAGCTTTAGCTAGAGATTGTAGTTTCTTTTTTCAGTACAGGCCATGCCGTTTGTAAAGATCAATGATTTGGTTAAAGAAGCAATGGCTATTTTGTTGTATTTTTAATTTACATGATAAGCAATTTTGACAGGGTGAAGGAACCCAAAAACATATTGGGAAGATTTTGGAGTTTTTTAAAACAACTGATGGAGAAGAATACTTTCGAGTCCAATGGTTTTATAGGGCTGAAGATACGGTGAGTTCATAGATTTTAATGGGTTTCACTGGGTAATGTCATATCGTTTACCCTGTTGGTTAGTTCTTCTAAGTTTGATTTTATTTTTCAGGTTATGAAAGAAGCTGCTAATTTTCATGATAGAAAGTGTTTGTTCTATTCTACGGTAATGAATGACAATCCAGTAGATTGCATTATTTCAAAAGTCATCGTTGCACAAATACCACCAAAGGTAAGCTGCAATCTAGATTTTAGCTTTTCTAAATTGAACTATCTTTTATGTGGCTACTTTAGTATCCTGAACTCTGTTGAAAGGCTTGCAAGGCATCTACTTTCTCTTTTTGCTCCTTTTAGGTTAATGGCAGAATGGTTGGTATTTTGTGAATTTCACAGATAGGTTTAAAATCAAACTCTATTCCATCCTCTGACTTCTATTTTGATATGGAGTACTGTGTGGAGTATTCAACATTTCGGACCTTGCTAACTGGTAAGTGTTTTTACGCTGCTCATGGTATTAATGGTATATAAGTTCCTGCTGCATTTTATGTGGATGAGAGAATCCATGATTTAATAATTTATGCAACAAAGTTAAGTAGTGTTGAAGGACTATCCAATATAGTCCACTATTGATACAAATCGGTTCCTTTTATTTTACACATTTATTCATGCCAGCTTTATTAGAACTTCTAATAGAAGCAGACATCTATTTGTAAAGAACACATCTTAGAGTAGAAGCAGAATATATCCTCATTCAGCTTGATAAATCGAAGATAGACTAGCAAATGAAAAATATTTTCTTAGCCTTTCCTTGCACTAAAAATCACTTTGTAATTTTTTGTGTTTTGTTTCTAAGTATCTTTGCAAATGCTATCATAGCTTACAGCTTATAATGCACAGTTGATTGGCATTGCATAGATCTCTGTCATCATCTCGATGCTTTTGTTTCATGCATTTGGTTACAATATGATATCAATGGTGATTGCCATCTTGGTAATAAAATTAAAAAAAAAAAAATGCTAATTTTATCCTAATGTTAGATAGCTTCTGAAGGTGAATTTTGGTGTTGGGGTGCTGATATATCTTCTGGTCATTTTCTGGAAGTTATCAGCAGGATGAGATTATTTTTGCTCTTTCTCTCTCCCTCTTGCATATTATCTTATGTTCCATAATTGTAAAAATTATTTAGGGTAGAGGTATGTATAAGTTATTCCATCCTAAAAGCCATTTTTGCATGATGAACAAGTTAGGCCTGGTTGGGGAAGAACAAAGAATAGGAAGACTTATCAAAAAAAAAAAAAAAAAAGGAAGAGATCCAAAATATCTACTTGTAAATAAGTACATAAAATATATTTGCCACAGGAGTGGACAAACTTGATGTCAAAACTGTTCCATCTGTTGTAGAATCTCTTACACATAATCAATCACTGATGTTGATGTTTTGTAAATATTGCTATTTAAATTCATCGATTGATTGATTTTACTTTAAATCTTTGCCATTGCTATACTGTATCTAATTCTTTATAATCTTTAGACTATTCTTCCAGAATCCATGATTTATCATTACCCTCTTGCACCGAGACGGTTCCAACAACAGCTACTTCAACTTTCTTCGAGAATATGCCCAATCATGGGCCTCATAAAGCAGAGTTGGCGCTTCTAGATCTTTATTCTGGCTGTGGTGGAATGTCAACTGGATTATGCCTTGGAGCCAAACTATCTTGCACTAATCTTGTAACGGTAATATTATTAAATCATGAATTCTTCGTTCTTCATAATTCATGCACATATACACTTCATAAAATTTTCACCTATAGCTTCATGACTTGTTTTTTGCATATTCTTTTAGAGATGGGCGCTTGATAGTGATAAGTCTGCTTGTGAAAGCTTGAAGTTGAATCATCCGGAAGCACAAGTGAGTCTATCCAATCATCAACTATTTCTTTTGATCACTTTCACGGCATTCAAAAGTCCTTGGATGTATTATGATATATTATTTTTCTCATGTAAAGGTTAGGAATGAAGCTGCTGAGGATTTTCTTGAACTAGTGAAGGAATGGCAAAAGCTATGTAAACGTTTTGCGGTAAATATTGTGGAAAGGGAAAACAAACAGCGTTCAATGTCCCAAAGAGTTACAAGAAACAGTGTAAATTCTCCAAGCATAACTCGAAACAGTGTAGATTCACCAAAAGTAACAGGAAACAGTGTGGATTCTCCAAGAGTAACAAGAAGCAGTGTTAATTCTCCAAGAGTAACAAGAAACAGTGTAAATTCTCCAAGGGATGTTGATATTCCTCCTGGTGAATATGAAGTTGCAAGGATTGTTGATATTTGTTATGGAGATCCCAACGAGTCAGGCAAGCGTGGACTCAATTTTAAGGTACTGAAATTTTTTTTTTCATCAATTGTATCTGCTTTCTTTTTGTTTTTGTACTCGTCTTTGTTTGTATCACTTCCTGTGGTACTGTTTAATTGCATTTTTAACATTGTAGTTTGGTGAAGATGATTTTTTACTGATAGCTGTTCTGTTAGGTGCACTGGAAGGGTTATAGTACAAGTGAAGATTCATGGGAACCAATTGAAGGGTTAAGGTATATTTGAATTAATTATTAATTTCTCTCTTGAATTGCTTGTTGCTCATATTTTATGCAATTTTCTCAGAAATTGCCCAGAACGGATAAAGGAATTTGTCAGGAATGGATTCAAATCTAAGATCCTGCCGCTTCCCGTGAGTCATATTTCAGTGACCATACAATGTAGAAAAGATTTGTACCATAAGTGTATAATTTTCTATCACTTATCCTTGTCTTAATGAACTGGTGAACTCCAGGGTGATGTTGATGTTATTTGTGGGGGTCCTCCATGCCAAGGTATTAGTGGCTACAATCGTTTTAGAAATGTTGATTCGCCACTGGATGATGAAAGAAATCGTCAAATAGTGATCTTCATGGATATAGTGGAGTTCTTAAAACCCAAGTATGTGTTGATGGAGAATGTGGTTGACATTTTGAAATTTGATAAGGCTTCTCTTGGAAGATACGCATTAAGTCGGTTAGTCCATATGAAATATCAAGCACGGTTTGGTATCATTGCTGCTGGTTGTTACGGTCTTCCTCAGTTCCGGTTGCGTGTTTTCATTTGGGGAGCAGATCCTTCTGAAGTGAGGCTTTTAGTTCTTTTTACCAAAATCAGATGATGAAATTTGTATGGGTGGTGTGACTTTTATGTGTTTGCATACTTGGAAATAAACCAATACATATCATTTCTCAAGTATTGAAGTAATACTTTATTAAATATGAAAAAAAAAATCATTGTAAGTGCTATAGAATTTTTTTCATACTTATCTGAAATGTTTTGTTTGACAGAAATTTTGATTTTGTTTTTGTAGTGGCCCAAAAAGCACTTAAGTGCTTATTTTTTTAATTATTTTTCACCCTGCAGAAACTGCCCCAATTTCCACTACCCACTCATGACGTTATTATGAGATACTGGCCTCCATCTGAGTTTGAGGTATTCATGTTGTTTTGCAAATTTATATAAACTGCAATGCACTGCCCATTATTATTTTTGTCTTCATGTTGCAGCGCAATACCGTTGCATATGATGAAGACCAACCACGTGAACTAGAAAAAGCCGTTGTTCTTCAAGATGCTATTTCTGATCTTCCAGCGGTATGAACATCATATCTCATTAGTTCAATTCACTTTAAATGACATTTAGTTCTTTAAATGATTGACACACTGCTTTGCAGGTCACAAGCCATGAAGCTCGGGATGAAATGCCATACGAAAAGCCTCCAGAAACAGAGTTTCAACGATTTATAAGATCAGGAAAATCAGGTACTGTTCTCTTATATTGAAAAAAAACTCTTCCTTATGTAAATGGGTAAATTTTAGATTACCTCAATTTATCCCCATTTTTGTTCAAAAGACAAGGGAAAAATTTGGGGCAGCTTGATGAAATTTTTTTTATCTTAACAAAAATTTGGGGTAAGATAAAGTTTGCAATGTTTGAGAGTATTTTGAAGAATGTCATTTCTTGAGGAGGTAATCCGAAGTTAACCCTATATAAATGCAATATGGTTGTGGTACGATAGAGCTTCTGTATATTTGGATGGCCGCACAAAATATTTTACTTTGTTTCATTAATTATGAACAAATCTGATCACCCTGCAGAATGGGCTTGAATTAAACAGTTTTATATTGATAATATGTAACCATTTCGTACGGGTACTGGATTGAAAAAAAAGTTACATTATCTTTGGAGTCCTACACAAATTTCCATCATCTTTGACATGTGTGATAACCACTTGCTTTAGTTAAGTAGCATTAGAGGAAAATGAACTGGAGGTCTGTTCTTACAATCTAAGGAAGTGGTTACCTCTCCAAACAATTATTAAAAAGGCTTTGCAAAAATGACTCTAGAATGTAAAAGTCTTGTAAATGCTGCCTCACAATACTGTCCAACGCCAAATAAGAAAGTAGCTACAAAATCTCATGAAACTGATGACAAAAGATGCTAGAAATCTGTTTGTTCCTGAGAAGTTGAGGTCTATTTGAATAGTATCTTCAAAATTATTTACTTACTGCTCGAAATTACCTAATGTTTTCATACGGAATAGCCCTATAAAATAGCCAAACTCTCAAAATTCCATTTACTGATCCGTTGTCCCCCTCGAAAGACACAGCTTTTTAGGAAACCCAAGGCAATGTAGTGTTGAAAATCGTTTTCGACCATAATATACGATCAACATTCTTTTAGGCTTCTTGCTCATTGTACAGCTATGAAGAGATGAATAAAAGCAATCCACTATTCTACAAATCAGATTTCAACTTAGACGTTTCAAGCCTTGTGTTGTTTTAAGTTGGAATCTCAACTTTGGTGTTGAACCCTTTAAGCTTGGTGTTAATGTGTAACGTTACATGCTTTTAAATAAGCCACTCTCCAAATAAACATTCGGATTTCCATCTTGAATTTTGTCACTTTTTGCAATATTTTGCCTTCCAAAAAAGCTTTGAGAGACCCAAAAATAGGGTAGATGATTGTTCACCAACCACTTCAGAAAAAGACTTAGAAGAAAGGTTCCTGAAGATACTCTCAGAAGAGTTGTGTGTTCTTCAACCTCTATCTTTTTCAAATTTCTGAAAAATTGAGATTCCAGCTTCTGGGTGATGTCCAGATCTGTCAGCCCATTCTACTTTGATGGAACCATTGTGGCAATGTAAAATATGGAACACCGAGAAAACAAAAAACTTGATGTTGAAGTATTGTTTTGGGGATCCACTCAAACTTGGCCTTGAACAACACAAGTGTTTTATCCTTATGTGCTGTTACAGGTTTCAAATATTTTATTCTTCTTAGTCTCTGTCTATTTTCTTATTCTTTTTGCCATCTTTTCTCTCTGTTAATAGATGCTTTAATTGTTTTCAGTAGCTTGGGTGAACTTATGCTCATCAGTTGGTTAAATTCTCACTCCTAGTGGATATAATAAA
>NW_006262201.1:25632256-25808170 GCF_000493195.1 Citrus x clementina | reverse complement strand
ACGTGAAAAGGAAAATGGAGATATACATAGATATGTATTCATATTCATCCACACATGAAATAAATTAGTGCACAATCTGTATGGAGCATGTTACTAACAACATCCTTATTTCTTTACTTTCTGCCCTGGCCTCTGTAGAGATGACTGGTTCTGCATTCAATGGCAGTTCAAGAGTTAAAGTTATGTTATATGACCATCGGCCTAAGCGATTGTCTGAAGATGATTACATTCGGGTTTGTCAAATTCCAAAAAGAAAGGTTAGATAAATTTGTTTTTTGCAGAATATCTGTTGAGCTTTTGACATTTGTTGATATTCTTATTTTACCCACTGAGCAGGGAGCAAATTTCAGGGACCTTCCCGGAGTAGTTGTTGGAGCTGACAATGTGGCCCGGCGAACAGAAGAGCAAATGCTGTTGCCATCGGGAAAACCAATGGTGAGATTTACACACATACACACACACAGACACATATATATTTCTAGAAAGATGATTATCATTATTTTTGGTCAAATATTTATGGTATAAATTACAGCTAATCTCTCTCTCTCTCTCTCCCCATGCCTCTTTGTTTGCTACCATGCATGTGTTTCTGTGTTTATGTTGTTTCCTCATTTCTTTTACTACTCTAAGCTGCTCGTCAACGATTAAATTTCTACCTATTGTTTTAATTTTACTCAACAGAAAAAGCAAGAGAAGTATGTAGGTTGAAGTCAGCGAATCAAATAATCAAAAGAAACAATGAAATCCACTATCAAATTAGTTTTTGCATTCGTAAATCAAAGAGTTTGAAAATGCAAATTGAAATCTAAGTTATGAAATGGCATTTTAGCTTTTGTTTATCGTTTCACATGCTGCTTTTTATTTATTTGAACTAAACTTTTTATCTTAAATGACGTATTTGATTGAAGCTAACCAGAAAGTGAACATCCTTCAGAATTCTTATGGATCATGCCATTGAGCATCCTTCAAAAATGCCTACCATGAATGCTTAAATATTTTAATAACTTTAGAAAATTGACTGCAGATGCCGCCTCAGAATTAGGCTCTTTTTTTAACCACTAGGCTAAGCCTAGTGAGGTCATGGGTTCGAATATTCTTTCTCAATTTGAGTGAAGACAACCTTCTCCCTTTCGAAATGTGAGTGAAGTAGACGTCCCTCGAATATTAGAGAGGGTAAAATCTGGGCGGTGCTTCATAAGAATTGATGTAAACTAGTCCAATAATAGTCTGATTTGTAAATATCAGTTGTAATCTCATATAATATGAGTTGTACTCTTGAGCAATAGTCTCATGTAATCCAAAAAGAAAAAGAATTAGGCTCTTTTTTAGCAGGAAAACACTTCATACTACAAAACTGAGACATGCATGCTTTTTACAGAATTATAATCTTTTTTTACATGATTATATAGAGTGAAACGCGCTCTTGTACCAATTGATTTATTTCTTTCTGCTCTTTCTTCTCTCTTGGTTTGGTTAAGGTTATAGTGCAAAATTTAATGTTATTTTCTGTTTAACATAGTATTATTAGTTCACAATGATGGTCTTGATAAAAATTCCATAATAATCCTTGATCCTTCATGCTTTGCTATTAATATTGAACATACAAGTGTTGAAATGATCTGAATTTTAATGAAGTCAACAAAAGAGGATAATATCATTATACTCTGTACGGATTCATATTTTTGCTTCCTATCAAAGATGGAATTTACTGTTTACTGTTCAAGCAAATCGAACTGGCTGACAGGGCCGTGACTCTGACTTTTTGCTTGCAGATACCTGATTATGCCTTGACTTTTGAACAAGGGAAGTCCAGAAGGTTAGATATTTCCTTCTGCGGTCCTTCTGAAATTCCTTTTGTTTGTATCTAACTTTTTAGACAATGTTTGTGCAGACCATTTGCAAGATTATGGTGGGACGAGACAATGACAACAGTAGTGACCTTCCCTAGTCTCCACAGCATGGTATGCTCATGCTCTGATTTTCTGTCAGAGGCTCTCATGTCTGAGATGTAATTTTGTGAATCAATTTTGTTTAGGCAGTGTTGCATCCGGAGCAGGATCGAGTTCTCACAATACGAGAATGTGCAAGGTTACAGGGGTTTCCTGATTATTATAGATTCTGTGGAACGGTCAAAGAGAGGTACGAACCCTTCTCTGTTATCATGTTTTGTACTTAAGAAGCTGGGCATTATTCTCACCATGATGGATCCTTTATAGCCCCCTCAAGTTGTTGGCGCTAGGATTGCTGCTTCTTGAGGCAAATCCAGGCTAAGAGCAACTCAAACCATGCCCATACATGCTGTTATATCAACCGACAAGAACACATTATAGTTTATGAAATTGTGATATCATGTCCATCATCTTTTAGACTTGTTATATACAAAGGCATGTATTGGATTCACCTTTCATCATATTGCAAAGGTGTCAAATCCTTCCAAAAGGTTAGCCGGTCAACCGTTGTTCCGTTTGTATCTTTGCAGGTACTGTCAGGTCGGAAATGCAGTGCCTGTTGTTGTTGCACGAGCTTTAGGGTATGCACTGGGAATGGCATTTCAAAAATTGGGTGACGACAAACCACTGATGACGCTACCCCCCAAGTTTTCTCTTTCTACTAATCTTCAATTGGCAACATCATTGTTCCAGGGGACTGATTAGTATTCATTTTTTTCATTTATTTTTAAAAAAAATCATGTCTTATTATTTGTAACATTGCATAGATTAGATCCCTGTAGGCCAGTTTTTGCCGATTGTAACATTGCATGAACTTTCTGTATTGGCCGGTTGCTTTCCCATTTGTACTGAGTCCTATTTAATTATCTTCAATTCGAGCATAGAGTTTAGGGTGTATTTTTATTGTTCAACTCTGGAGATTGTATTGTCATGGATACCATTTGTTTAATTCCATTTCAGTCTTTTTTTTTCTTCTTTTTTTTTTCTTTTAAACATTGGCCCTCCCTAATAAACGAGTCATATCTACTCCACCCAGTAATATTTAACTCCATCCGATTAATAATTGGGAGAGAGGAAATATTTTGAATCCCCACATGGGGGTGGGGACTCGAATTATTTCTGTCAAAATTCCGTCAAAACTGAGTTACCATTTCATTTTAAGTTTACGCCAGAGGTATAATTACTTATTTGAAATCAAGAGGATACAAAAAATGCTAAATAATTGATTTGGTTAACCAATCTAACTCTCTAGAAGGAAAAAAAAAAATACAGTGAATTGAATTAATTCACACGAGCCTATGAAGAGACCGAGGGTATGTTTGTGGTTTAGATTCTCAATTAATCGCCTCTAAATTAGATTATTTCCAAATAAATTCATAACATGTTCGGTAAATTTTTTATTATGAAATAATTGCTTTTCAATGAATATGGTATTATATATATTTGGTAAATTGATCCAAAATTTAAGATTCTTATGTATAATGACTAAAATGTAGATAATGTCTACATTTTGTTAAAAAAAATTGAATTTTTATTTAAATTTTAAATGATTATTAAGTAAATTGCCAAAAAAATATAACAATTAATCTTTTTATTAACAAATGAAGAACTTGTTTAATTAAAAATATATATTTCTATTAAATAAGTATTATTATTTAATAATTAAAAATGAAGTAATTTGTCGACGACGACGGTAATTGTTGATATATGCTAGTAAAATAGGTGCCATTAGATGGAGAATCTTGTGATTTACTCAGTGGTGCAATTTTCTTCGACATTGGAGGCTTGGTGGCGGAGTACGGCCCGCCCAAGTTTGCATGGGAATAGTGAGGCAGTCGTTCAACTACGGCGGCTCGTGGTGCAAAACTACCCGATTTTAGATGGTGGCGACGCCTCACCTTCATTGGCCTCCTTATGGCAATGACGTTGTGGAGTTGTGGTAGCTTCCCTACATTGGGAATATTTGCAATATGATTTAAAAAGATGAGGATAATTCTTTTGTTATTATACATTACGAAATCATATTCTAAAAAATAATTACTTAGGTGACATTTACCATGCACAAGTGGATGGGATTGGCTATTAGTATTAGATTAGATTAGATTAATCTGAATTTTATATAATACAATCTTATAATTAGTACATGATTGGACTGTGTTAAATTAAATTTGAGTTAAGCTAAATACTATTCATGTTAATATTTAAATACAAGAATCAATTATCCAGGATATTGTGTAGGAACAATTAAAATTATTTTTAAAATACAAGTAATAAGAAAAATAAATATATAATATTTTAGTCACTGTGTAGTTATAATTA
This sequence comes from Citrus x clementina, assembly GCF_000493195.1. Taxonomy (NCBI): domain Eukaryota; kingdom Viridiplantae; phylum Streptophyta; class Magnoliopsida; order Sapindales; family Rutaceae; genus Citrus; species Citrus x clementina. The sequence continues at coordinate 25,803,902 of NW_006262201.1, read as the reverse complement.
TAAAATACATATTTAAGTTATTTACATTATACGTTTTTATATAAGAGATATTATGGCCTATTAGATAAATTAATTAAAACTATTTAAATATTAAATTAATTATATATCAATTATATTATATATATTATATAAAATAATCAACTAATAAATGAGATGTTTCTTAATAATAATTTTGTTAATACAAATAATATACTATTAACTAATTATTTTAATACCGAATAATAATTAAAAATAAATAAAATAAGATGTCATAAATGCACATATAAATGAATAAATACTTAAAAATTAATTAATTGACTAATAATAAATAGATAAATTATGTATTAAATAAAAAAAGAAGATTGTGATAAATGGACAAAAAAATTTCTAGTCTAAATAATTATACTCATGTGAAAATTGAGATTATTATTCCCGTGAAAAGAATAATATATGTGTTTGGTAAATTTTATTATCAGTGCTGATTTTGCCCCAGGTCAAACCCCGAAACCACGTGAAACGACGTCGTTTCGGCTCTAATTGTTTTTTTTTTGTTTTTATTCGCTATGAAACGACGACGTTTAAGGTTTAGAATAACAAATGGCAAAGCAAAAGCTCTTTCCTTCATCGACCGAAAGCATCCATAGAACCCATTGCCCTTTCCTTCATCGACATTGACAATCGTGTTCTCCTCATTTCACCGGACAACCCCCTTTAACCAGACAATCGCAACCCTACCACAACCCAACTGCAATCTTCCATGTAAATCAGAAACGGTTCACAGCAAATCAGAAATAAGAATAAAGAAAAAGATTAAATTAGAAACACAACCCAACTGCAATCTTCCATGTAAATCAGAAACGGTTCACAACAAATCAGAACAAAGAACAAAGAAAAAAATTAAATAAGAAACACAACCCGGCTGTAATCTTCCTAATGTATCCTAACCAAAACGACTTTGTTCACAACAAATCAGAACAAAGAAAAAAAATTCAAGCAGAAACGGTGTCGTCAAGAGCACAAAGAGGAAGAAGCAAGGGTTCAGCCGGGTAAAACAAAGAGGTAGAAGAAGACTGACATTTGCAAACCAAAATGACTTCGTTGAAAGCAAATCAGAACAAATAAAAAAATTAAAGCAGAAACGTCGTCGTTTCATAGCACTTGAAAATAAAAAAAAAAAGTTAGAGCCGAAACGACGTCGTATCACATGGTTTCGGGGTTTGACTCGGGACAAACATCATTTTCCTTTAGCGCTGATGTTTTCCCTGGGTCAAACCCCGAAACCATGTGAAACGACATCGTTTCGGTTCTAATTATTTTTTTTTATTCGCTATGTAACGACGACGTTTAGGGTTTAGAATAATAAATGGGAAAGCAAAAGCCCTTTCCTTCATCAACCGAAAGCATCCATAGAACCCATTGCCCTTTCCTTCATCGACATTGACATTTGTGTTCTCCTCGTTTCATCAGACAACCCCCTTTGACCAGACAACCGCAACCCAACCACAACCCAACTGCAATCTTCCATGTTAATCAGAAACGGTTCACAGCAAATCAGAACAACAAAGAACAAAGAAAAAAATTAAATCAGAAACACAACCTAGCTGCAATCTTCGTAATGTATCATAACCAAAACGACTTCGTTCACAGCAAATCAGAACAAGAAAAAAAAATTCAAGCAGAAACGTCGTCGTTTCATAGTGCTTGAAAATTAAAAAAAAAGTTAGAGCCGAAACGACGTCGTTTCACACTGTTTCGGGGTTTGACCCGGGGCAAATATCATTTTCCTTCAGCGCTGATGTTTGCCCCGGGTCAAACCCCAAAACCGCGTGAAATGACGACGTTTCGGCTCTAATTGTTTTTTATTTTTATTCGTTATGAAACGACGACGTTTAGGGTTTATAATAATAAATGGCAAAGCATAGGCCCTTTCCTTCATCGACTGAAAGCATCCACAGAACCCATTGCCCTTTCCTTCATCGACATTGACATTCGCGTTCTACTCGTTTCATCGGACAACCCCCTTTGACCAGACAACCGTAACCTAACCACAACCCAACTGCAATCTTCCATGTAAATCAGAAACGGTTCACAACAAATCAGAACAAAGAACAAAGAAAAAGATTAAATCAGAAACACAATCCAACTGCAATCTTCCTTATGTATCCTAACCAAAACGACTTCGACCAGACAACCGCAACCCAACTACAACCCAACTGCAATCTTCCATGTAAATCAGAAACGGTTCACAGCAAATCAGAACAAAGAACAAAGAAAAAAATTAAATCAGAAACACAACCCAGCTGCAATCTTCTTGATGTATCATAACCAAAATGACTTCATTCACAGCAAATCAGAACAAAGAAAAAAAATTCAAGCAGAAACTGTGCCGTTAAGAGAACGAAGAGGAAGAAGTAAGGGTCCAGTTGGGTAAAACAAAGAGGAAGAAGAAGACTGCTATTTGCAAACCAAAACGACTTCGTTGAAAGCAAATCAAAACAAATAAAAAAAATTAAAGCAGAAACGTCGTCGTTTCATAGCGCTTGAAAATAAAAAAATTAGAGCCAAAACAACATCATTTCACGCGGTTTTGGGGTTTTACCATGGATTTGACTCGGGGCAAACATCATTTTCCTTTTATTATAAAAGTATTGTTTTTGTATATAATGACTAAAAATAAACATAAGTTCAAATTGCTTCTTATTTATATATTAGGATTTATGAAAAAACATAAGATGTAATTATCCTTTTGTTAAAATATAACAAAAACTTTAAAAAATATGATGGCTTATTCAGTAAGTCGCTTATGGAGATAACACGTATATATTTTTAAAAATTACTGTCAAAATGAAAAATCTATGATATAAGAAACTTTTTATAAATTACCAAGTATTATTTTTGTCAAAACTTATAAAATAAGTTGTTTATAATGTTTCAACTTCAATCGCAAATGAGTTTTTAACTTAAAATAATCCCAAACATACTCTTAAAATAGTTGACAACCCTCACATTACAGTGATTGTGGATTTTTAAGAAGTAATTTTAAAACACATTGGAGGTACATGTTAACCATATAATTAGAAATAATGTTATGCATTAAATAATGATTTATGTAATGTAAATAATAGTTATATTAAATTTAGGTACATATATCGCTCATGTAATAATTAGTGTTTTATTTGTGATGTAGCATAGATTTTAATGTTTTTGTGATAATAGTTTACAATTGTATAATAATTAATTATTTTTCTCTAATTTTAGTTGAGGGATATTTTAGTCATTTTGTATTTCATGAAATAACAGCCATTCCCGTTAGCTCTAAAACCCTTGGTTTGAAGTTTGATGGGAGGCATGGTGGTTTAGGGTTTAAGCATTAAGCTTTTATAATTGTAATCATTTGATTTGATCGAATCCAATGGCAACCCAGTTCTTGATTCAGAGAACATCACCCAAATATCTCTCTCAATTCCTAAGAACCTTTCTACCATTGTTCAATTCAAGTGGCAGAGGCAGGGGCCGATGCAGGGGCTTGGCCTCTCAATCAAATACTGATCTACATAATAACGATGAAGCCGGTACAGCCTCAGCCTCTGCTTTAAGTGTCGACAAGCGGGTTCCCGCTACTGTCATTACGGGGTTTCTCGGTTCTGGCAAGGCAAGGTCACTGTGCCCTTTTTCTATTTTTAAAATTATATAATTGCATTAGATTTTATTTATGACAAATTAAAGTTCTCTTTGTTGTATGCAGACCACTTTGCTTAATCACATTCTGACAGCTCAGCACGGCAAGAGGATTGCTGTTATAGAAAATGAGGTTTTCATTCTTCTTCTACCCGGCCTATATACAGTATATATATACTGGATGAAAATGAAACTGGACAATGATATGATTTGCTTATGATTACAATGGTTGCAGTTTGGTGAGGTGGATATTGATGGATCATTAGTTGCTAGTCATTCCTCGGTGTCAGAAGATATTGTCATGGTTAATAATGGTTGCCTATGCTGTACTGTGCGTGGTGATCTTGTTAAAATGCTTCTCCAGTTGGCTAAGAAGAAACAAGGGCAATTCGATCATATTGTTATAGAAACCACTGGTGTGTAATTTCTTGGTCTGTTCTAGAGTAATTTATTTATAACAGCCACATTCACCACAAATCTGTTCTTCTAGTGGACAGTTTGTTTACCCTCTTGCAAATTTTGACAATGATTTACACTGTTTCTTATCCAATATATGGAAAAGAAAAGAGAGTTATTGAAACTGTGAAAGCTTGACTGTTCTGTTTATTTTCTGAACCCTTCTGCAGGTCTTGCTAAGCCAGCTCCTGTTATTGAAACATTTTGTACTGATGAATTGGTTTCACAGTATGTTAAGCTGGATGGTGTTATTACCTTAGTGGATTCCAAGCATGCCATGCAACATTTAAATGAAGTGAAACCAAGATTTGTAGTGAATGAGGCTGTAGAACAAGTTGCTTATGCTGATCGTATTATTTTGAACAAGGTGCTACAGTTGTAGTTCTCTTTTTGTCTCTGTCCTGTTTGGTATCATTTATATAAAAGTGGCTCGTGGAAGTATAAAGATATTCTCTACTCTGTTTATGACATATTCTGGTTGGCGCTGGCAGATAGATTTGGTGACCGAGACTGAATTGGGGAGGTTGACAGAGAGAATTAAGGTATGGGTTTTTTGTTGCCGGTTTTCTTACATTTGTGAAGAAGGGAAAAATAACATAATACTAGATGGCAGTGAAGACTGCTTACTTTTTTGAAATCTTCCAGAGTTTCTTTGTGGAAGCTGACAAATCCAAACAATATACCTGTTAAAATGTTTGCTTGTTTTTTATGTGTGAATGATCATGTTCAAGTTGAACCCGTACAACCCAATTGCTTGTGTATTCTGGTTGTGGGTGCACGAATTTTTTCAAGTTGATTGTGCCTTTAACTATGTGAGAAATCTAAAAGAAACAAATGTGGCTCAGTCATGTCCTTGTCTCATTAGTTTTACCTTTTTGTAAAAATTAACATGAGATTTCAGATCTCTTAGCTATCTAGTGTAGTTTATTTTTGGGTTTGGATAGGAATAGGATTCACTTATACTATCTTCCCTTTTCCTTCTTTCCGCCCTTTTTCTTCTTTGCACTAATTAAAACGAATCAAAACAGCAAAATTGGGTGATCTTTAAATGTTTATATCTTCTTTTCTCATTGATCCTAGCAAGATCATTTTCCGTTGAATGTCAAGCATTGGTACCCCAACTGTCATTGTAAAATAACCTTAACAAATCAACAGTGTGAGTGCTTTGAGTAAATATAATACAGAAAATTACCTATATTGATTTTCTTCTTATAAATTCATTGGAGGATGATGATTCCAATATTTCTACCATCCCCTTAAATGTGAAAAGAATATTTTCATTCCTGAACAGAAATCATCTTTTATATTTGGCTAGGATAATCTAAATATTGAAGATGATAGACTTAAGTGGATTTCCTTGTGAATCAATATGAAGCTATGAGACATAATCAGATTGATGTCCTTTAGATCAGTTTATATTTCTTCTTTTCCGCTTCTTGACATCAAGGTTTGCTTTCCTGTTGGGTACACTTTTGGCAGCATATTAATGCAATGGCACCAGTCAAGCTAGCTAAATATGGATCTGTTGACATGGATTTTGTGTTGGGAGTAGGAGGTTATGATCTCGAGAGGTCATTATCTATTCCTTTTTGCAGCCATTTATTATATTACAACTGTTTTGAATTGTTTCTATTTGTTTAATTTTCAATTATATTTTTTCAATTTTTTACTCTTACAATTTCTTTTCCTCTAGTCAGCACAATCAAATTTATAAGACATTCATTTTCAAGTTGAATTTTGCAAATAATGCCTGCGAAAACATACATTCCCTGAATTTGCAGAATTGATTCTGAAGTTCACGTAGATAATTCCCATTGTGCAACCCATCATCATGAAAGTGCACATGGTAGTGTTGTTTTCTCTCTTTTCTTCTTCTATCTTCAGTTTTATCTTTATCATGGGAGTTAATGATTTAAATTGAGAAGGAGTAGTGATATGGATGATTATTATGACTTTGAATGATTCTTACTTGAAACGATTTGCATGTAGCCATTGCCGAGAAAATTACCTACAACCATGAATTATATTTTTGTTTGTTTTTAAGTTCTATGTTTAATTACCTCGTTGAATTTAAATTCTGATTTAGGTGCAATACAATGTTCGCATTTATATTTTTGATAAATATATAGTACATTTGACAGTTGAATTATTTCTAGAGTTAGTTTTTCTTGTATTTTGTTTGGTCCATCACATCATTTTGTCTGGATGTTACAGGGCACCATGAAGGGCATCATCATAACCACATGCACGATTCTGCTGTATCAAGTGTTACAATTGTTTCTGAAGGAACGCTTGATCTTGATGAGGTAAATAGTAATTCCCAGGATAGTTTATTTGTTTTCTTTTGACCCAATTCTTTTGGTTTGTTTCGTGTCCTCTAAAATCTTGTTCTGCAAAGAACAGGTCGATGATTGGCTTGAAAGACTGATAGAAGAAAAGGGGGAGGACTTGTATAGAATGAAGGGTATCTTGTCTGTGAGTGGTTCGGAACAGCAATACGTTTTTCAGGTCCTTTCATAAATCTTATAATATTCCTGTAACAGTTGGCGCATTCTGTTAATAACTTTTTTGCGCTTTTCAAATCAAATTTCCTCTAATCCTTTTCTCGCTTCTTTCCTTTGTTATTTTTGACTTCAGGGGGTTCATTCGACTTTGGATGGCTGCCCAGGCAAAACATGGGGACCCGATGAGAAGAGGATTAACAAGCTTGTATTCATTGGCAGGAACTTGGACGAAACTGCCCTTAGAAAAGGTTTCAAAGGTTGTCTAGCATGATCCAAGAGGCTAGAGCTGGTAAATTTCAAATGTTCTACTGTAAATGAATGTGACAAGATGTGTTGATAGGCATGTGGTAGATTTAGAACCTCAATTATTAGGTTTGAAAATCTGAAACAGCATTAGACATAAATCATGATACATTATATTTGTAGCTTAGTTAGATTTGGAATCTTAACTTTAAATATTGTAGCAGTCTTGTGAACTTTCAATGTAATTTTTTTTTTTTTCAATAGCTGGGAAAATCTTGGATTGACGACTCTCCTAACTTTGCATCCTGATTCAAAGCTTCCATTGGCTATGTTGTCTCTTGCTATCACTCTCTTTTCAATAATATATTGGCACAATCTGAAAATTTAGCTCAACGGATCAAATTTATTTATAAATATTTGGAACAATATCGATCTCCGCGGTAAATGTAAGAATATTTAATCTTAGAAATGGGGTTATTAGGTATCCATTACGTATGTTAGATCCTTGAAATGCAACTCCGACACAATTGACTAACATGTGGTAAATATTCAACCAGTTTAATAATCATGTCATTTTACATATATATTAACGAGTTGGCTTTTAGCTTTGGATCATGTAACATGATGCAAGAGCAGAAGAATACAAATAAAACATTACTAGTGTTAATCAAGATGAATCATATTATTATTCTATTGCTTACACACTTTAGGCTAGTATTATTATTATTAGACATAAATTAAGGTTGGACTCGATTATATTGGAATTGCTCTGCGATGGAGCACTAATAATAACTGTATAATTCTATAGATAAATGTTAATTCTATACTTATTAATTTTATTCTTATTAATATGATCTGACGATTATCATTAACACTCTAATCTAAAGTGGAACTGGTCGATTGAATCCACTGCATTAAGGTTTAATGCAATCTAAGAATAGCGTGAAGACAAGCAAAGAAGGGACAGATTCATTGGACCAGCTTTCTTTCTTTCTCTCACGGGACCAAGCCTTCACATCCTTCCAATTTGGCCCACGATCGATTATTCTTCAGCCACCTCCGACCCCACCGTCCTAGCCGCATATCTCGACACGTGTCTCCTATACCGGTCCCACTAGTCCTTCAAATGACCCTCTTATGGGCCCTCCACGTGACCGCTCAAATTTTGTATTCGCTTTGCCTCCCGGAGAATATTCCACGCTGGCTTACGCGGCCATCCCACCGTCAGATCGCCATACCTTTTTGACTTTTAAGAAAGATCTGACGGTTAGCAAGAAAAGTAAACGTAGAAGAAAGAGGCGGGGATTATAGTTTTCCATTTTATTCTTATTTAAATTTGTTGTATAATACAATGAAATAAATAAAAAAAAAATGTCACAATCATGTTGCTTGAGATTCGTCGCCGGGCTTCCCTCTACATGTTCTCCATCATAATTAAATATCTTTAAAAAAAAAAATTCTCACTTTTTAAAGTATTTCCAATCAATTAATATAGAGCTTAAAACAGTTGAAAATAGCTTTGATCTTATTATTGTTTGTTGTTGTTCATTCGAAGAAGAAAGAAATGGAAAGAAGTGCTTATGTGAGTTATCCTTACGAGAACGGAGTAATGATGACAAGGGACCCGAAGCCAAGGCTCAGATGGACGGCTGATCTTCACGATCGCTTTGTCGATGCCGTCACCAAACTCGGCGGCCCCGATAGTCAGTCACTCTTAACCTTTCCTCATCCTTCGTCTACATATATTTGCTTAATTATGCTTTTTTTTTTTTTGGTTTATTATATTCATGCGATATTAGTGTAATTTGAAAGTGAGTTCATGTGTATGTATGTGTATAGAAGCAACTCCAAAGTCGGTGTTGAGATTGATGGGATTAAAGGGCTTAACCTTGTATCATTTAAAGAGCCACCTACAGGTACAATTTGGTCCATTACATCAATATAGCGTAATGGTCATGGCGATTCACTGTTTTCTAGATATGATGACAAATTTTTTTTTTTTTTCTTTTAAGATAATTATGTCAATATTCAATAATTTTCTAAGATCAGTCACGAAAATATAGGAATCTGCATGGCTATTTTCTCAAATTACGGCTAGGATGTCAGTGTCCTATCTCCGTTTGTGTTGTGTTAGGTTTGATATTGTCCGTTTGTTAAGTTAATCAGCGTTCAACATTTCTGGACAGAAGTATAGACTGGGTCAACAGACACGGAGACAACACGGTGCGGATCAACACAAAGAGAATAATGGTGGTAAGTAATTTGTCAAAGCATAGAACTTGATTATGCATGATCAACCTGAATGCTGGTGGTGCCCTTGCGTTTTAGCAAAGTTTTGATGAGGTCCAAAGTGATTTGTCACCTAATGAAATACTATTTTAGTCTAATCTTTTTTTTTTTTAATATCTCACTTCAATTCTATTGTTGTTATGATTAGAAGCCCATTGTGACCATCCTTGACCAGCACAATGGTGATGAGAAATCTGAAAATAAATTTCAAAATTAAACAAAGTTACTCTAAAGAAAAGAGAAACCTATCAGAGTTTGTTACTGATGGAAATTGATTCTCTTTCTTCATAATTAAGAAAGGGATGTGAGAATTACCCAACTAAAGGATGATTTTTGAAATGATTAAATTGTTCTTGTGTTATGTTTAAAAACCAAATTATATTTATTAATAATAAAAATAAAAGTGTAGAGTGTCCATTTTATTGGGGCATATAAGGACTTATTTTATACAAATTTTGAAAATGTGAACCTTGTTAAAATTTTACTAAAATTCCGGTGCTCACAAGCAATATCATAATATTCACGCCAATTGGTTGTAATTTTTTGCTTGGTTGATCGTTTTTTAACCTTTATTTTAACGTTTAGCATCTTTATCTGCCAATCAATATACCAAATCTCATGCTAATGCCTAGTCTTATTTGAATTCAAGGGAGTTCATTTGTAAATTTCTATAATGGTTCTCTGGCTACTAGTATGACATCATCCAGAGGAGATGAGGATCAAGGGTATGTGTAACATCTATGTTGTGGCTAGCTTTTATAAATTAAATTTTTTCCCCATATAATTACAATTATAAAATCCACCGTGATATTAATAAATGTGATCCAATAAAATCAGCCCAATTTCAGAAGCACTCAAGTGTCAGGCAGAAGTACAGCAGAGATTACAAGAGCAGCTTGAGGTATTTACATCTATTATTAATTATGTACCAAATTTTGCTAATTTGTATAATTAGACTCTTTAATATACATTGCCAAATTATATGTGTTACACAATAGGTGCAAGAGAGATTACAAATGAGAATAGAAGCACAGGGCAAATACTTGCAAGCTATATTACAGAAAGCTCAGAAGAGCCTCTCGGTTGATAGCAGTGTGACTGGTAATGTTAATGCAGAAGCTGCGAGAGATCAATTAACAACCTTCAATTTGGCAATATCGAATCTCATGGAGAGCATGAACGAGCAAGACAGGAAAGGGAACGCAACAGAGTTTAATGACATGATAAAGAAGGGCAACGCCAATGGCTCGAGTTTTCGAGTTCAAGGAGATTGCGGCGAGAGAGAAGGTAATGAAGGTGATAATAAGCATAAGGTTGATGGAGGGTCAACTCATTTTGATTTGAATACCAAAGGGAGCTATGATTTCAATGGTATTGCTGCCAATGGGATTGGATTAGGACCCAGTACTATGCTTTCGTATAATTAAGAGATAAATTTGCAAATATAGGCCAACTTCATAGCTTCATATATATGTTTTTCCTTTTTTTTTTAAAAAATTGAGTATAGGATCTGGCTGATGTGGATGCTTTGCTGATGTGGCTGCGAGCTTGGCAGTTAACGAAATAGAAAATGAGCAGAGTTAATTTGGCGAAAAACGTTTGTTAGAGTGCTCATGTGTTTTGTGATAATTTTAGATGAAGTTTTCTTGTTACAAAATGTTCATTAGCTCTAGATAATAACGATAGGATCCAAGTCATTGTAGATTTTACTGAATAATCGTCAATGGAAATTTACTTTTCTTATTTCCTCTGTTTTTCTTCCTCATTTTATTGCCAAATAAAGCTTTAGATTATGGTACCAACTTGTTCAATTGGTAAAAATTTTTGAGTTGAAATGTGGGCTAGGATAATTAAACTCCCCTCACATAAGTAGTTATGATCCAGATGAGGGAATCCTTATCATATTTAAATTAGTTTGCTTATAGTCTAAATGTTTATTGTTCTTTTCTTGTTAGTTAAGGAATTTGATTTCTTTTTTCTTTATAGTTTGGGATAATTACTAAGTAGTATAAACAACACTTTTTTGTAGCCTTTGAAGGCACTTTGAGTCTAGTAATAGTTACAATTTTTTCAATACTATATGTGAATATTTTGAGTTTAGTTAATTTTTAATATTATGCTGAATCAACTAGTTTTAACCCTCTAGATTAACGGTATTTTTTCGAATTAACATGAATTTAGACTGTTCTTTTTATTCCAATATTTTCTAAAATTAATAGAATATTAAAATATTAAATTTCGATTGCATCAAGGCATGTAGTTAAAATAATAATAATAATAATAATAATAATAATAATAATAATAATAATAAAAGCAAAAATAAAAAAGAAAGCTTTAGATTCTTTCATGGAATGAAAGACTCGTGGCTAAGATCTGCGTACACAAAGAACATAGAAATGACAAGAATACAGAGGCTGAAAATTTATTTTACAGCCCAAAAGAAATTCAAACATATAAGAAGCTTTAGATTCTGTCATGGAATGAAAGACTCATGGCAAAGATTTGCAGGCACACAGAAAATAACAGTTAAGGAAAATACAGAAGCTGAAATTTTTTTTGACAATCCAAACGCGAAATACAAACATATAACGTTCTAAACTCGTATTGAATTGATATTGCTCACAGATATTGCTTTAAATAGTCATCCATTCGAGTGTATTTGACCTCTGGATAGAGCTTTGAAGCTTCTTCTTGTCCTTCCCCTATTTCGAAATTTGTTAAACAACCTTCATAAAATATGTGATGGAAATGTCCCACCCCCACTTGTCCAGCATAGTCCATTTCTGCAACAATCGAATACATCAAATTAATAATATTATGAAGTACAAAATCACTCAATAACTCGAGCATTGTTGCGAACCACTCATTGGTTGAGTAATAAGCACCTCATTGCCTCGTTCTCAAAAGCAAGGGCTCAGGTTTTCAGATTATGCAGTTAATAAGCTAATTTAGGAAGTTAATATAATCCAAAAAAGAAGTATTAAAAATTATTCCACCATTTTTATACTTATATACCTTTCATGGTGGCTAGGAATTGGTCATTAGGAATGTGAACCTTTTCTAGCTGCTTCCCCGCGAGCTTCTCCCAAATTTCAACTAATTGTCTCTGAGTAAGAATGTTTTCCGGTGGCCTCAAGTACACCGTTTTGTTTATCGTTCGAGGATCGTCTATGGTCTTAATTGTATATGTAGCAATATCATCCTCGTCCATAAATACAACTTCATGTAGATAATTAAAGAATAATTATATATATATTAATGGTGCTCGTTTATCAATGTAAAATTTATCAAACAGACTTGTTACGCGGACCAAACATGTACCTTTAACCTTGCCGTCTCCGTAGATGCACACTTTTTCTTTCGGAGGGAGGAGTGTGCCCATCTGAGAAAGGTTGCCGGCGAAGTAACCGGCGAAACAATTGGCGGACACATAAGTGAAGGGGATTTTAGCTTCTTGGATTGCCCTTCTCACTACCATTTTCTCATCAAATGTTACTCTTCCTGGTTCAAGTGCATTTTCCATTCTAGCTGGATCTATACCAAACTCTGATGGCAAGAAACGCTATACAAACTCATATAGCATAATTCAATTAGTCATTCTATTGTTTACATACATACATACATACATACATACATACATACATATTTGACATGTAAAATCAATCAAAATTTGATTTTCTTTTCATTTTATTAGTTATAAATAGATTTTGTAGAAAAGACTACACCCGCGCTAGCGAAGCTACAATAACTACCAATTATCTTATTCTTATACTCTCTTGAAAATGTGAAAATGTGAAAATGTGAGACATATGACGATGATATAATGTTAATTGTCATATCAATTTATATAGATGAATAAAATTTGTATTTATTTATCATGTATCATTGTTCAAAAAGGGCGAATATATATATATATATATACACACACACTTTTATAGTTGTTATATCTCTAATTTATAAATTTCTTTTTAATTTCACTTTCAGTTATAACTTCTATGAATTTTGGACATTTAAATTTTCAATTATGAGAAAATAATGAGCATTCTACGTAAAACAGTTGAGTGAGACTAAAGATTTGACAAATGAAAAATCTAAGAAGAGAGACTTTTATGATGGATAATTAACATTTCACCTACCTAAAGTGGACCAACTGATTGATTTCATTTTGTTTGATGGCGGCATATAATGACCTGAATTTTGGAAATGTTAATTTTTTAGAGATTAACAAAAGATGTGGAATGAGTGACCCATTTATTTTCCTTTTTTTTTTTGCTGATTGTATATTTATTTGACTTTATTCTTTGTATGCTTCTTTATATAATTATATTGCCTATATCTTTCTTCCAGAAACTGGAATAAAAACCAAATAATTGATAAATATGTTGATTAAAAAAAAGTCCTAATCAAAATGATTTGGATAATTTATTTATTTTCTTAAAGTCGTACAAAACATTAACACCGAAGGAGAAAGGACAATTTCCTCCGGTGATAATTGCGAAAGCATGTTACTTTGCAAATAATAATATTAGTGATCCAAACAATTAGTTTTAATTTAAATCTCAACTTATCTAATATTCATCTATTATAAAATATTAATATTAATCTTATTAATTATAAAATTATCACCCCATAATAAATGACACGTAGTAGCTGAGACTTTAAGTTAAAATTTAACTATTAATATCCATAAATTATTTTGTCAGTTGCATTATATGATATTTAATGAGTAGTGTATCAATTTACAAGCATTAATTAATTAATTATTTACTTTCAAATCCACTTACTATTTGTTTCTTCCAAAATTGTCGATTTGTCGTTGTCATCATCCTTAAATCTTTTTGACTTTATTTAATTAAATTCCGGTCACCAAAAAATACTCATCTGCGTCTTTATCTATACCGACCTATTGAAATTCAGAACATAAGAGATGATATCGTTCCTGATCAGCTGTGAGTGACACTTATTTTCTTCTCAGAAATATGTATAGTCAATTGGTGGGACTCTTTTTAATTAAAATTTTGACAGAAATTAATTCTTACTTTTTTTATCTCTATCTATTTACCTAATTGTAGCAGCGATGACAGCATCAAATCTGCCTTTTGACTTAAATATTTATTATTAGATTCCATGATATGATAGATAAGAATTTATATCAAAATATTGAGTAAAATGTTTAAGTCAAAGTAACTTTACCATTTATATCAATTTGGATTTTTATTTAATGGATCCATTCATTCAATCCAATAATAGATAAATAATAAATTAAATAATATTGTTTCACTTAAAATCTATACCGTTATATTGAATAAATCGATAGATGAAAATTTAAGTCACTACTAACTTAAAAATTTAAGTTAACTCATCCCCTGGTACAGACCAAATAAGCCTCATTAATAATATTTTTAAAATTTTCATTTTACCATTTAAGAGAGAAAAGTACAACAAATTTAACAGTAAATACAGTAGACAATAATTATAGCTCCAGAAATTTAGTACAAATGATAAAATTTAAAGGTATAACTAACTGTAAAATTAAAAGATATACGTCTTGTTTAAAGCATTAAATTTCATTAAAATTTTTTATTAAACGGAATAATTCAATTTAACTATTCCTATGGTGTAAGAAATACAATTTTGCCTTTTTCTGGTAACAAATACAAAATACTTGTCAAATGTAAAACAAATAGAATAATTTTTTTTTAAAAGGGAAAAAGATACCGACACCCTTAAGATTTAGAAAAATGATCATGTAAACCTCAAAATTTTTAATAAGAGGTATCACGACTCCTTTTTACTATAATATTAGTAGATAGTAACTAAAAAAATAAACTTAAAATTTTTTAATGAATATAAATATAATCTAAATGGTATAACTTCTCTAGCACTAATAGTATTAGTATATTTTTTAATATAAAAATAATTTTTAAAATGTAAATTATTATATTTATTTTAATAATATATTTGTATTTAGTATAAAAATTTAAAATGATTTTTTGAGTTAAATAGATTTACAATTAATAAAACATATCTCATGTGTTAATAATATTAAAATATTTTTAAATATTGAAATATTTTATCATATTTCTATTTATTTTAAAACATTAGAGTTAATTTTTTGAGTTAAAAGAGTTAAAGAATATTTTGGAGTTAAAAGAGTTAAAGAATATTACAATAAAAATGAGTATGAAGAATTTAAAACAAGTATAAATTTAAGAGTAATTACATATAAATTGAATCATTCATGAATATTCCTTTTGAGAGCCCAAAAAGAGCAATAAAATAACAAATAATTAATTAAAAGAGGAAAAAAGGTATCATACCCTCGTTTAACTTCCTTTTCTTGTAACCATGAAAGAATCAAGAAAGCAAAAATATAGACGGAAAAGAAAAATAAAAGAACAAAGCGGTACCTTAACATTTCCAGCTTCTCTGATGGCATCAACAAGCTTGAGCTGCATCAAAATGTTGTGACTCCTAAAATGAACCCCAGAGATGGTGCAAATTACAACATCGACTCGTTTAACAGCTTCAACGAGGCTACGATGATCGGCAAACGAGGCCTCAATCAAGTGAGCTCCTTGCTTCTTAAATGATAAAAGCATTTGTAACTTGTCAATATCAAGGCCAATATCAGGCCTTTGAAGAACATAAGTTTCATGGCCTTGAGCTAAGCTTGCCTTCACTATCCTCCTTCCAATATAACCTGTCCCTCCCACTACGAGCACCTTGCTCTTTCCCATTCTCCTCCTCTTCTTTAATTTTGCCAATTAGCTTCAGTATTTCACACAATCAAAAGGCTATGCGCATGTTTATTTATAGAAGTGAGAAGGACATTTATGTCCCTAATGTTTTTCATTATTATTATTTAGATCCTTCTTTTTTAATTATTAGTTTACTATCGTGTACTTAGCTGTCACTCGAATGTAGATGACATCTTTATGAAAAAGTAGCCAGAAAGGATATTGGATTTTATCTTAGAAAGTACAATACATATATTGATAAGTATAGTCTAGTATGCTAGTCCGAACTAGTCTAGACGTATCAAAGCTGAAGTTCAATATGGAAATTTAAGGATAAACAGATAGGTGTTTGACTAAAAATTAATATTGTATATTAAAAGCAAGCAATAACAACAGAATTAATATTGTATATTAAAAAGTCACAATTATTCTTCAACAATGAAATTGTACATATAAGACAAGTAATTACAACAGAATACGATAAAAATGACAGGTTCTGGGACCTAAGAGTCATTTTGTTTTGGTGTTGGTTAACATTCAAGTCGTCCGGTGTAAGTTACTCGATCTGAAGTTGTTGCCGCAAGTATTTATTTAGAAAAGAATGGGTTGGTGAACGAGTTGCCCCTTTATGTCGTTGCAAATAAAAAGCAAGCAAGCCATTCGGTGCAAGTTATCTCAAGTTGGTGCTCATAATGCAATAATTACTATTCCATTATAAAATATTTAAGAGTGGGGTGGGTGGATGTGTATTTTCCAAAAAGTCACAGATAATTGGGTAACTAAATTAAAAATATATGTGAAACCAGTCGTTATATAATTGGATTACTAAATTAAATACATGTACTTTGCAGTAATCCCACGAGTAATTTCTGATTGAGACAGCTAGTAACTCTCTCTTCGGTTTCAAAAAGTCACATAAAGCCGTTAGTATTAAAACTTTGTTAAAGAATCTGTTAATTAATTAACTCCAAGTGTTAGAACTTTGTTAAAGGATTACAGTAATTAATTTATAATTACTTTAAATGAATTTTTTTTTACCCTAAATTATGTGAGAAAATAATGGTGGTTATTGTTTTTTGTATTTTCATTTATGTTCTTAAATGATCGGTTTTTAGTATTTTAATAGTTCTCACGTTATTTTACTAACTATTATGCAAAGCAAAGGTGTATAGTTAATCAATAAGGGTAATTTTTAAAAGCTTCCATAAGGTTTGAGGCTATTGCAAGTAGATAGCGAAGATTGGTTTATTTGTAAACAACCTATTACGTTTTTATCCCGTTTAATCCTTGTTTAGATAACTGGGGCCATTTATGACATATCGTGAGAAAACCAAAAGTTTGCAACATCTGTTGCCTCGAGCACAAGGCCTTGCCTCTTGAGTCACTTTGCTCTAAGATCCAAACTTCTTAGGTTTTCAAAAATCTTGGATTGAATGAGTTGAAGCTCATTGTTAACAAAGTTGGTATTGTTAGACTCATTAACACTTGATCCATAAGGACATCTTTGTTGAATCTAATTAAAGAAGCTATTGAGTACGCAGATTATTCTGTTAAACTCTTTAAACAATTGGAGTTATAGAGAATCTTTTCAAGTAATGAAAAAACCTTTGATTTAAGCACTAAATCTTGCAATTTGCGATTGAACCCTTGGAAGGCTTGGTCCTTGAACTGAGTCAGTAGCTTCACCAACTTGTCCTTGTTGCCACCATCTCCATCTAGATCTTCAAAGTGTTCGTGAGCCTTTCAATGTGTTCTTTGTCAATCCAGGCTTGGATTTCAGTCTCGATGGAGTCGATGACTCGAAAAATATGGAGTAAGTCGAGGCTTGCAGTGTCAAGAAGCTTTTGAGGCTATTACGCCTGCGGGATCTAAGAAGGGTTTGGACGAGGGTTTGGAGGTTGGTGAGGTATTGAGAAAGAGAGTGGAGAAATATAGGTATTTGGAGAGGAGGGCATCAGATTCGGTCTCGATCTCGAGCAGAGCTTTAATGGCGGATGAGCATGAACTTGACTAAGTTGGAATTAAGGTGCACTTAGAGGTTGACTGAGGCTTGCTTGAGAGCTTTTAGAACGTAGAGCACTCGTGATAGTTGTACCTGCACCGATGGGTATTCCATAAACATATTGAATTTGTAAAATTGTTGTTTGGTACTCAAGAAAATCAAAGAGAAATGAGAGAGAATGTTCTAGATTGAATAAGAAGAATCTTGAATACAATTTGTTACATTGACCTCCGCTCAATTTATATGCATTAAGTTGCTATAACAGTTTTGCTTAGCTATAACTAACTTGATCTAAAGTAGCCAATTATAAATTGACATATGGCAATTAGTTTTACCAAACACACAAAGCTAGTATTTTGTTCGACACATAAGCTAAAGCTTTGAAACATTAGCTTAGCTCTTGACACATCAACCAAGCTATATAGATCAGCTAGCATCAACTAAAAATATTCTTAACATCCCCCTCAAGCTCAACCTAGCAAAGTAAGGTTGAGCTTGCTGCACAAGTAATAAAATGGATGATAAGATAATGCCTTTGTGAAAATATATGTAGTTTGATCCGAGCTTGAAATATGTTGAACTTGAAAACTGTTGGCAAAAAATTTTTCTCTAATAAAATGAACATCCAGTTTTATATATTTTGTTCATGAATGAAATTTGGGATTATAAGCCAAAGATGTTGCACTCTGATTGTCACACCAAAGTGTTGGAACATAAGAGGGTAAGAGAGCTAACTCATGAAGTAATGACTTGATCCATAGTACCTCTGTGGCTACCATGGCCTAAGCTCTGTATTCATATTCAGTGCTAGACTTAGAGACTACGGCTTACTTTTTAGAGTACCATAAAACCAGAGTAGGACTAATAAAAACATAATATCCAGCTACTGACTTTCTATCATCCCTGTCACCTGCCCAATCTGCATCACTGAAACAATCAACCTATAATGTCCCATGATTATAGAATTGAAGATCAAAGAGAATGGTGCCTTTTAGATATCTTAGGATCCTCTTGCAAGCTTCATAATGATTGACTGTAAGAACTGAAAGATATTGACCAAGTTTATTTATTAAGAACACAATCTCAGGCCTTGTTAAGGCAGCATATTGAAGAGCTCCAACAGTGCTTCGATATAAAGTGGCATCAACAAAAGGCTCACCATCAGGTTTTGTTAGAGGAATTTCACATGCCATTGGTATTGAGTAAGGTTTACTATCTTGGATATTAACCTTATAAAGTAAATCAGCTATGTACTTGGATTGAGAAAGGTGGATTCCTGAATTATTCTTAATAACCTGAATGCCTATGAATTAATTCAATTCACCAAGGTCTTTTAAAGCAAAAGTAGATTGCAAATTAGAAATGACTTGTTGTATGATTTGAGGACTTGAGCCTGTGATGATTGTTGTGCAAATTTTAATGAACTCGCAAGCGCACGAATCTATTGTAGTGTAGATCAATGGTGACGAGTGTCGATCCCACGAGGAGGTGGATTTTAATTGTGTATAGAATTAATTTTGCAAAATGGGTGGTTGGAATTGTGGTGGAAGTGATTTAAATTATCCTAAAATTGGAATTGAAATTGTGATAATAAATTCTAAAATTGGAATTGCAATGGCGAGAATAAGTTGAAGCGAAATCTATTGAAATGACGTACTTGGGTATTTGGATCCGTATCAACATGCATCATGGGCTAAATAATCCGTATTAATGCCAATTAAATCATGAGGGGGGAATCCACACCTCATGAACCACGCTCTAATCAATATGGTGTTAAGGGCTTATCGTGCCAAATAATAATAACCTTATACTAGAGAGCCGGTGTAACCAAGGCGGTATCTAGACAAGATCAGTATTATTTGTCGACGATAAGTCAAATCATCCACAAAAACTAGAGGGGAAAAGAAAATAAATTTACCAAATAAAGCCCATGACACATGTTGAGACTTCACCTTCAACCCAAGCTTGAAAGGAAATTAGCTACTCATAATTGAACTAGGGGCAAAATGGGAATTTATTAAAATACAAAGAAAATACAAGATGGAGAGGGAACTACAGAAAATGGATCCCAAAAATAGATTCAGAGATATCAAATTAGGGGGGGGAGGCCCCCTTTTTATAGATACATGGAGTAAATCATGGCCATCGGATTAAAAACAGTTTGGACGCTCAGGATTGCGCCACGTCATCAGTCAACAGTCCACGGTTTGACCACGCGGATGAACAGTAACACGGTTTGACCCGGATGAACAGTAATGCGGTTTGGTTGACAATAATCCTGTGTGATGCATGCACCGTACGCGAGATTTTTCGTCCACTGATATGCTGCCACGTCACCATCAACAGTACATAAGAATTTTAGTCCAACAGGATCGTGACACCTCATCAGTCAATGCCACATCATCGGTCAATGCCACATCATCGGTCAATGCCACGTCATCGATCCGTCTATGTGAACAGTGTCGTGAACAGTAACGTAGACAGTACCGTATACGTGAATAGTATCGTACATGTGAATAGTGCCATTTTTCCTTTTATGCTCCTCCTAAGGTTTTCAACCGTCCTGAGTTCAAAAGTGATGTCCGTTTTGCCGTCTGATCTCTCCTTTATTGTGAAATGACTATAATGCCCCTAAAATACATAAAATACTTAATTAAAATAACACACACGTAATTACATCACAAGAAGGTTAAATACATAAAAGTAAGGGTTGTTAGTAAGACTTGAAATGTAAAATGACGGTTTTCTCCTTTATAAATATGCATTTTCTAACACTCAACACACCCCCAACCAGCTTATTGCTAGTCCCTAGCAAATAAAGCGAAAACAAAATTCAAATTCAAATTTTTTTTTTTTTTTTAGAAACACTCGTGTTTATTCAATCAGATTAATGATAGCAATCAAATAAAAGTATAAGCATTATCTCCAGTCTAAAGCAATATCACACCCACATCAACCATCCACATGAATCGGCCCAGTAGACTTTGTTATAGCTACTTTCAAGAATGACATGTCAAACCCCAAAATCTCACTGGAAGTAATGACACTCTCACAAATAAATTAAACCCAATAAAAATAGTCACTCCAATGAATGGTAATTGAGAGAGAAAATAATAAAGAAGTGATATCACATGCTCTCACCAAGATGAAATAAATATGCCCTTAGCTTAGAAATAATACGATCTCAAGTCAAATAAAATGTTAGTCAACCCACTTTATATATCTTTTTTTTTTTTATTATGCATCACTACATCTTTTTAGCCCATATAACTAGCTTATACTTCAAACTATAGTTCCCTAAAATCAAGAAGGACTTTTATTAGGACGTAACGTAGGCTAGGGATATGGCTAACAAAGAAAGGAAATAAGGAAAACAAAGTGTATGTTTGAGAAAAATGCAGAAATAATTTTTTTTTTTTTTTTTGAAGGCTCAAAAGGGGTAACTATGGATATTTAATAACAGGGATGGCTAGAAAGGCTCAAACGGATCAAAGATGGCCTTTCCATCGTTTTTTAGGGCTCTAAATAATTATCCATATCTACTAGTTAAATGGGCATCCCAATGTAGCAACACACATTTTTTTCTTTTTTTTTTTTTATTTTTACCATTTTTTTTTAAAGGGTTAACTCAAAAGAAATCTAGAGATCGTGTATAAAATAATAAACTGCTAAGCTGTATAGAGAATGGGCAAAAGGGTTACTCTCCAAGAAAATGATAGGCTCAACTACTCACTTGGCACTTATTTATGACATGTTCATTCCTTCAAGCAACTCATATTTGTCTCCGACATCAACATGTAAAGTAGCAAACATAGCGTAACATCACTTAAGACCAAAGATAATACAAATACTAAAATTTGAAATTAATCATGTCATCCAATGTTAAAACAAATAACACAATTTTTTTTTTTTAAACAACATTCTACCCCCCAACCTATTCTAAACATGAAAGGAAAATATGCATGCAGAAATGTGAAAATGATGTAGAAAAATTAATTAGAAAAAGAATTTTTTTTTTTTAAACTAAGAAGATGCGTTTCTAGAGGCACTACACTCCATATTCAGCCATCTTCGACTCAAAAATTTGAAACTACATATTTATAAAGGAGAAAGAGGAAGAAAACAGGTTTTTTTTTTTTTTTTTTTTTTTTTTTTTTTTTTTTTTTAAACGATGAAGATGCGTTTCTAGAGGCACTACACTCCATATTCAGCCATCTTCAACATAAAATGTTAGCAACAGTTAGTTTCTACAACAAAAAATCAGTAAAAACTTAACCAAGATTCCACAATTGTCGACTATTCCCTCCCCCCAACCAGAACGAAACATTGTCCTCAATGTTTTAAAGGAAATAAGTAGAGTTTAGAAGACATCACCTGGGTGGTGCAACACAGAAGAAAATATTTACAGGCGGAGAGTTAAATCTAATTTATACTTCTTACTGCGGCTACTGTTACCATCATTATTTGGTCGCTCCAACACAAAGGTCCAGGGGTCTGGCTCCGGTTTATAAGCTTGTAACATATCAAGTAGCTCATTAGCAGTGTGAGCACAAATAAAGAGTTTTTTCACATTAGAAGGAATGAAATAGTTTTTTATTGCATGGTTAAGAAATGCGATAAAGCCATCATAAAAGTTATTGACATTTAACAAACCGATGGGTTTCTAGTGGATGTGCAGATGGGGCCAAGATGCTAGTGTCATAAGTGCCTCTAGTGTTGCAAGATCTCCTGGAAGGAAAATAAAAGCATCAGCATGATTAAGCATTTCAGTTATTCTTTCTTGCATACCTGAGACGACTAACTCTTCTCCAGTTGATGAGTCAGACGAACTGCCCAATGGTTTTAGGACTCTTGGGATGATGCCTAACACTTGACTTCCTCTGATAAAAGCTGCTTCTGAGACCATTTTTGATAACCCTCGGTTACCTCCTCCATACACCAAATGTAATTTTCTCGCTGCTATGCTTCGACCAAGATCTATGGCTGCCTCCACGAACTCTTTATGTTTGCCATAGGTAAATCCAGAAAGCACACAAATGTTCTTGAATTGTCTATTAGGAGTAGCTGCCATTGTGATACTTCTCAAAAATAATTTGTGAGTGCTTGACAAAAGATAAATCACATTTAAGAATCTTGGTGACAGTGGATCACAGCTGTGAATAAGGTAACATGTCAGTGTCAAATAACGCGTAAAGCACGTGGCTCGCGAGTCAAAAAGGAAAAAGCAAACAGTAACAAAATTATTAAAGACAATAATGCAAACAATAAAACAACAGTGAAATGAAATAAAATAACAGTAAAGTAAAAGGATATTTACACGTAGTTGCGACTGTGGCTCACATCTTCCTCTGGTTTTACGTCCAGAAACGGCTTGAACGCCCTCTATGGGTCGAGGATAGGCTTCCTATCCAGTTTTCTTATAAACTGGCAAACAGGGTCGTTTATAGTCAGATTCCCAAGACTATATCGTGTATGCTCTTTCTGGAATAATGGCCATAACTGGAGAATCGCTCCTTGCACATATCCACTGGGATGCGTTTCAAGAGACAAAAGGATATCATCCAATGACTCCTTATTCAAGCCATCCCTAATGAATTGAATCTTATCTTCTCTGTTATCAGACACCATTCCTAAAGAACATGGGTTTCTATCGCAACTCATTCTGGCACACTTGTGACAAGCAACAGAAATTCTTCGAGCTCGTCGTTTTCTTGCGTAATTTCCTTTACCACAACCAGGCATGTATGCAATAAATTTAGGAGGTAACTCACCTGCCAATCGTACTTTAGCCTCGATTAACCAACGGATGTCTGCAGGTATGTTATTCCTCATGAGCAATCGCATGCGTTCAGACCGGGCTTTATAGATTGTAAGGAGGGAATTCTGAGGAAGTGAAGGGAATCGCTTGTGAAGCTTTGCTAGAATCTCGTTTCTATCCATACCTTCGCCTCAGAATATCAGTTATTATGGGAAACTGAAGTAACCGACTTGATTGTCACGGAGTACCGTTATCCGCCACTTCACCGGGGTAACAAACTAAAGCACACAAACAGAAAAACAAATCAAAACACACAAAGAAAATTAAAATCGTCCTCTTATTGAATTTACCTCAAGCTCCAACTGGATGTCGTAAACACTTCTCTCAATGTCTCTGAGTTGGCGTTCTAAACCCTCAACATAGGCTACTAACTCTGGTGGTTGTAGAGCCCAAATGCGTTGTGTTTTACAAAATAGAATCTGCCTTTTGAGATGAGTTTTGACACGTTGAAGTGGTTTAAGAATGTTCAGGAGGAACGGTCTAAGTATGGTACTCATGATTAACAATGATAAGAAAAAAAAAACTTAATGGTAAAACAAACACACTTATGCAAAAATAATTTCAATTAGCAAAAGAATAATAAAAAGAAAGAAAGAAAAATCAAATCAACAAAAAGAAAAAATCAATTCAAATCTGGTGGGTCACTCAAATTTATTTCGGTGTCTTCTCCATGTGGTTGGTACTCAATATATGGCTTTAATCTTTGACCATTAACTTTAAACGTGACACCGTTCTTTGGGTCCTTAATTTCAATTGCCCCATGTGGAAAAACAGTATGAACAATAAAGGGACCAGACCAACGAGAGCGTAACTTCCTTGGAATAGGTGCAAGCGAGAATTGAATAAAAGCACGTTCTGACCTGGAGTGAACGATTTTCTCATAATTTGCTTATCATGGAAGACTTTCATTCGTTGCTTGTAAATCTTGGCATTTTCGTATGCATCATTGCGAATTTCTTCAAGTTCTGCCAGCTGTAATCTTCTTTCTGAGCTGGCTTGCTGCATGTCAAAGTTGAATTTCTTGATGGCCCAATATGCACGATGCTCGAGTTCCACAGGTAGATGGCAAGCTTTTCCATACACTAGCCTGTAGGGTGACATCCCAATCGGGGTCTTGAAAGCCGTTCTATATGCCCATAATGCATCATCAAGTCTTAATGACCAATCTTTTATGTCTGGCCTCACTGTTTTTTCTAATATGTGCTTTATTTCTCGATTGGAGATCTCAACTTGGCCACTGGTTTGCGGATGATACGGGGTCGCCACTTTGTGTGTGATTGAATACTTTGTCAAAAGAGCTTTGAATGCTTTGTTACAAAAGTGGGCACCACCATCACTGATTATCGCTCGAGGGAATCCAAAGCGTGAAACAATGTTGCTTTTCAAAAATCCTATCACCACTTTGTGATCATTGGTCCTACATGGAATTTCTTCTACCCATTTCGAGACGTAGTCAACACCAACCAATATGTATTGATGGCCAAAAGAAGAGGGAAAGGGTCCCATGAAGTCGATACCCCATACGTCAAAAATCTCAACCACTAAAATTGGATTTAGTGGCATCATGTTCCTTCGTGTAATGCTCCCCATTCGTTGACACCTATCACATGAAGAACAGAAAGTGTAAGCATCTCGAAATATAGTTGGCCAATAAAAACCACATTGTAAAACTTTAGTCGCGGTTTTCTTAGCACTGAAGTGGCCTCCACAAGCTTGTGCATGGCAGAATGAAAGAACATTCTGAATTTCATTTTCAGGGACACATCGTCTAACAATTTGGTCTGCACAATACTTGAACAAATATGGGTCATCCCAAAAGAAATTCTTTATTTCTGCAAAGAATTTAGCCTTGTCTTGCTTGGTCCAATGCTCTGGAAGTTTACCTGTAACAAGATAATTAACTATATCAGCATACCAAGGTAATACTTCCACATTCATTAATTGTTCATCTGGAAATGACTCATTTAATATTAATGGCTCTGTAATTGTGTCAAAATAGAGACGAGAGAGGTGGTCCGCCACAACATTTTCTGTGCCTTTCTTATCCTTGAAATCCAAGTCGAATTCCTGCAAAAGTAACACCCAACGAATTAGTCTAGCTTTTGCATCTTTCTTTGTGAGAAGATATTTAAGAGCAGCATGATCTGTGAATATAATTATTTTACAACCAATGAGATAAGATCGAAATTTCTCTAATGCAAACACTACTGCTAGCATTTCTTTTTCAGTAGTTGAATAGTTCAACTGTGCATCATTCAATGTCATACTAGCATAGTAAATAACATGGGGAATTCGATCAACTCTTTGTCCTAATACTGCTCCTACTGCATAATCAGATGCATCACACATGAGCTCAAATGGTAAGTTCCAGTTTGGGGCCTGAATGATGGGTGATGATGTCAACAACTGCTTTAATTTTTCAAACGCCATGAGACATGAATCATTAAAGATAAAAGGTACATCCTTAGCAAGTAAATTACATAAGGGTCTAGAAACTTTGCTAAAATCTTTAATGAAACGTCTATAGAAACCAGCATGCCCAAGGAAAGATCTTACTTCTCTGACTGTTTTAGGTGGAGGAAGATTAGAAATGAGATCCACCTTGGCTTTGTCAACCTCAATACCTTTGCTTGAAATGATGTGACCGAGAACAATACCTTGTTTTACCATAAAATGACACTTCTCCCAATTCAAGACTAAGTTCTTCTCGGTACATCTCTGCAAAACTAGCGTTAAATGATGTAAACATTGATCAAACGAGTCACCAAAAACAGAAAAATCATCCATAAAGACTTCAAGGAATCGTTCAACCATATCAGAGAAAATGATCAACATGCATCGTTGAAACGTAGCAGGTGCATTACATAATCCAAATGGCATTCTCCTATATGCAAAAGTGCCAAAAGGGCAAGTGAAAGTAGTTTTCTCTTGATCTTTTGGTGCTATGGGAATTTGATTATATCCTGAGTAACCATCTAGAAAGCAATAAAATTCATGGCTTGCTAATCTATCAAGCATTTGATCAATAAATGGTAAAGGAAAATGGTCTTTACGTGTGACAGAATTCAACTTTCTATAATCAATGCATACACGCCATCCTGTAGTTACTCTAGTTGGTATCAATTCATTATCAGCATTGGTAACTACTGTGACTCCTGACTTTTTGGGGACGACTTGTACAGGACTGACCCATGAACTATCAGAAATTGGGTAAATGATACCTGCATCTAATAGCTTAAGGACTTCAGTTCTAACAACTTCTTTCATGTTAGGATTTAACCGACGTTGCATCTCCCTAGTAGTTTTAGCATTTTCATCAAGGTGAATGTAATGCATGCAGTCTACTGGGTTTATACCTTTTATGTCTGCTATGGTCCATCCTAATGCCCCTTTGTGCTCTTTTAAAACATCCAACAACTTACCTTTTTGTTCGTCATTTAGGGATGATCAGATGATTACCGGCAGAGTACTTTCTTCTCCCAAAAATGCATATTCCAGAGTGTTGGGTAATGGTTTGAGCTCGAGTTTCGGTGGTGATTCTGATGATGGAATGAGTTTCTTCTCTGATGGTGCTAGTTGTTCAACTCTTGACTTCCATTTATTAGTGTCCATGGATGGTGCTGAGTCAAGTAGGGCGTTGACCTCTTCGACCGATCTGTCAATATCAAAATCCAAACCAAAGTGAGTTAAACATGTTTGTAAAGGATCATCACTAAGGTTTGAAAGAAAAGTATTATCAACTATTGTTTCTATTAAATCCACATCAACAATTCCATCATCTGCACTGTGAGGTTGTTTTGCAATGTTGAAAATATTTAGCTCCATAGTCATGTTGCCGAAGGACAATTGCATATTTCCGGTCCTACATTGAATATGAGCATCTGCAGTTGCCAAGAAAGGTCGGCCTAGAATAATGGGGATGTGCTTCCTTGAGTCCTGTATTGGTTGAGTGTCAATTACAATGAAATCAACAGGAAAATAAAACTTGTCTACCTGGATAAGCACGTCCTCCACAATACCACGAGGTATTTTCGTGGACCGATCTGCAAGCTGTAACACCACTGGAGTTGGGTGTAATTCTCCCAATCCAAGTTTCACAAATACTGAATAAGGCAACAAATTTACACTAGCTCCTAAATCCAACAAAGCATTCTCAATTGTGTGGTTCCCTATACTACATGAGATAGTGGGGGAGCCTGGGTCTTTGCATTTTAAAGGAATTTTATGTTGGAGTATAGAACTAATGTTTTCTGTTAAAAATGCCTTCTTTTGAACATGCATGTTTCTCTTTTTAGTACAAAGGTCGTTAAGAAACTTGGCATAAGATGAAACTTGTTTAATAGCATCAAGCAAAGGGATATTAACACTTACCTGTTTGAAGATTTCGAGAATCTCACCTGTGGATTTTCCTTTCTTGCCTTTCGCTAACCTCTGAGGAAATGGAGCTTTCGGAACGTATTCTCGTGGGTTGGTTTCTTCTTTCTCCTCCGGTGGTGAGTCTTCAACATTCACAGGTACAATTTGATTTTCTTTTGTCACCGGCATCTCCACTTTGTTGTCGACTTCCTTTCCTTTTCGCAAGGTCATGACTGCTTTGACCTCTCCATGCTGTTGTGGTGAACTGGTACTTGCTTCATGTACTCCTTTAGGATTAGGCACTGGTTGACTTGGAAATTTTCCTTTCTCAACAGTCATTGCCAAGGTCTGAACTGAAGAAGCAAGTTGTCCCACCATCTTCTCGAGGCTTGAAACTGATTGAGCTTGTGAGTTGAAGCCTGCTCTCAACTCATTTCGTAGTCCATCAATGGTGCGGTTCTGTTGCTCAATCGTAGAGTGAGTAGCATTCTTGAAATTCTGGAATGAATCCTCCCATGGTCTGGGTTGAGAGTAGTTTTGGTTCTGATTGAATGGTCTAAATGGGGGCTGAGAGGCTTGAGGAATTTGAGGAATTGGTTGCATTGGTGGAGCTGGAGCTGCTGGTCCATTCTGTTGGAATCCTTGAGACCATGAAAAATTGGGGTGGTCTCTCCATCCAGGGTTATATGTGTTGGAGTATGGGTTGTAATTAGATGGCTTTCTCATTACACCTATGGCATTGGCTTGATCTGGATATGAGTCAGGGTCATGTGATTCTGTTGATTTAGCAGTCGATAACGATGCTATTTGTCGAGCAAGACCTTCAACCATCTCCTTGACTTCTTTGATTCCCGAAGTTGACTCGCCAATTTGAACCTCATTTACTCCCTTAATTCTTCTGGTATTCCTGAGTGATCGACTCCGTTGTTGGGAATTATCCGCTTGTCGCTGGAAAAACTCCCAAATTTCTGATGCACTTTTTGACATTAGCTCTCCTCCACTTGTTGCCATTAGCCATTCTTGCACATTCGGCAATAATCCCTCCAAAAAGTATTGGCATTGGTGCCATTTCTCGTATCCATGATGTGGACACTTCAAGAGTAGCCCATTGAATCGCTCCCAAGTTTCGAAAAACTGCTCGTCCTCTCTTTGTGTAAACTCTGAAATTTCCCTGCGAATAGAATTGGTTTTATGCACTGGGAAATATTTATTCAAAAATTTTGTAACCATTTGTTCCCATGATGAAATGCTATTGGCAGGCAATGTATTAAGCCATGAACGAGCTCTATCCTTTAAAGAAAATGGGAATAATCTGAGTTTAACATCATCGTCTGAAAAATTTTCATATTTAAAAGTTTGACAAATTGCATGAAAATCATTCAGATGATTATATGGGTCCTCATTTTCTAAGCCATAGAATGTGGGGAGACAATTTAGCACACTAGGTTTTAATTCAAAACTCCTAACAGCTACATTTGGGTATCTTATGCATGATGTGCTCAAATTAGCTAAGGGACTAAAATAGTCCTTAAATGGCCTCTCCTGTGGTGCTTGTAAATCCATTCCAACTTTATTTTTAATGTGCTTTTGTGTGCGAAGTGTTTTTTCTAATTCAAGGTCTACAGGTTCAAGATTAGGTAATAATGACCTACGACCATGCATACAAAACAAATAAAATAAAAATAAAGATGGGAACAAAACAAATAAAAATAAAGAAGAGGGAGAAATTACGATACTAACCTTATTGCGCTATTACAATATTTCTATAAAAATACACAAAAACAAATACGTGAAATAAATTAACTAAAAATTAAATTAATAAAATAAACAAAAATTACAAAGAAAAAAATAAATCGAAAATTAAATTACAGAATTTTAAAGAAGAGAAAAAGAAAAGAAATACTAACCTCTAAATGCGGATTCACTTTTTTTTTTCTTTTTTTTTTAATAATAATAAAAAAAATAAAAGAAATTATTCACAAAAATTAATTCTATGAATTAAAACTACTTACCTCCCCGGCAACGGCGCCAAAAACTTGTTGTGCAAATTTTAATGAACTCGCAAGCGCACGAATCTATTGTAGTGTAGATCAATGGTGACGAGTGTCGATCCCACGAGGAGGTGGATTTTAATTGTGTATAGAATTAATTTTGCAAAATGGGTGGTTGGAATTGTGGTGGAAGTGATTTAAATTATCCTAAAATTGGAATTGAAATTGTGATAATAAATTCTAAAATTGGAATTGCAATGGCGAGAATAAGTTGAAGCGAAATCTATTGAAATGACGTACTTGGGTATTTGGATCCGTATCAACTTGCATCATGGGCTAAATAATCCGTATTAATGCCAATTAAATCATGAGGGGGGAATCCACACCTCATGAACCACGCTCTAATCAATATGGTGTTAAGGGCTTATCGTGCCAAATAATAATAACCTTATACTAGAGAGCCGGTGTAACCAAGGCGGTATCTAGACAAGATCAGTATTATTTGTCGACGATAAGTCAAATCATCCACAAAAACTAGAGGGGAAAAGAAAATAAATTTACCAAATAAAGCCCATGACACATGTTGAGACTTCACCTTCAACCCAAGCTTGAAAGGAAATTAGCTACTCATAATTGAACTAGGGGCAAAATGGGAATTTATTAAAATACAAAGAAAATACAAGATGGAGAGGGAACTACAGAAAATGGATCCCAAAAATAGATTCAGAGATATCAAATTAGGGGGGGGAGGCCCCCTTTTTATAGATACATGGAGTAAATCATGGCCATCGGATTAAAAACAGTTTGGACGCTCAGGATTGCGCCACGTCATCAGTCAACAGTCCACGGTTTGACCACGCGGATGAACAGTAACACGGTTTGACCCGGATGAACAGTAATGCGGTTTGGTTGACAATAATCCTGTGTGATGCATGCACCGTACGCGAGATTTTTCGTCCACTGATATGCTGCCACGTCACCATCAACAGTACATAAGAATTTTAGTCCAACAGGATCGTGACACCTCATCAGTCAATGCCACATCATCGGTCAATGCCACATCATCGGTCAATGCCACGTCATCGATCCGTCTATGTGAACAGTGTCGTGAACAGTAACGTAGATAGTACCGTATACGTGAATAGTATCGTACATGTGAATAGTGCCATTTTTCCTTTTATGCTCCTCCTAAGGTTTTCGACCGTTCTGAGTTCAAAAGTGATGTCCGTTTTGCCGTCTGATCTCTCCTTTATTGTGAAATGACTATAATGCCCCTAAAATACATAAAATACTTAATTAAAATAACACACACGTAATTACATCACAAGAAGGTTAAATACATAAAAGTAAGGGTTGTTAGTAAGACTTGAAATGTAAAATGACGGTTTTCTCCTTTATAAATATGCATTTTCTAACACTCAACAATGATGATATCATCTACATGTACTAGCACAAGTAAAAAATAACTTTGAGATCTCTTAAAAAAAATGAAGTATTTGATATGGAATTACTAAGTTCCTACTGAGCTGTAAATGCTGATCTAAACCGGTCAAACTAAGCTCTAGGACCTTGTTTGAGGCCATATAAGGTTTTATGGAATCTACACACATGATGAGGCTTGGAGTGATCTACAAAGCCCTCAGGTTGCTTCCTTTAGTTAAATATCTATTTAAAAATGCATTATTAATGTCAATTTGTCTCAACACCCAATTATTCATAATTGTCAAACTTAAAATCACTTGAATAGTGGATGATTTAACAACTGGAATAAGCGATTCATTATAGTCCAGTTCTTGAGTTTGAAGAAATCCCTTAGCTACAAGTCTTGCCTTATACTTTAGTACAATCCCATCTGGATTATATTTAATCCTAAATACACATTTGTTCCCAATTGACTTTGACAGGCTTACTTGGCTTGACAAGAACCCAAGTTTGATAATTCATTAATGCCTTATACTCATCAGTAATGGTTTGGAGCCATTTTGGATATGACATGGCTGCTAAGATAATAGAAGGTTTTGTAGGTTGAGATAAACAGTTTGCTATATAGATTTTCGGTTTGGATATTCTTGTCTTTGATCTAATTATCATACTATGACCAGGAACAAAGGCTTTTGGAGGGGTGATATGATGAACGAGTGAAGAAGTTGGCCATGCATGGGGAGATGTATTAGGTAAAGAAGTATGTATAGGAGAGGTGTTGGGAGAGGTATCAGGTAAAAAAATATGTATAGGAGAGATGTTGGATTCAAGAATATATGCAGGGGAAAGATATGCAGAGGAAGCCTCTGTTGCTGTTGCTACTGTTGTTGGAGATTGAGAATATGATATATCAAGTTGAATGATAAGAGAAGAGAAAAATTTAGACGAAGTAGGAGAAGAAGAAGAAAAACGTTGTGAACATGAAGAAGCATATGAGGCATTAATTGAGGAAAAATCAACTCTTGACTCATAAGGAAAACATGACTCATTAAAGATCGTATGATTATTAATATGCACTCTTCTTGAAGAGTAGAGAGACAAATAGCCTTTGTGGAGTGAGTTGTAGCCAAGAAATATACATCTGCCAATTCTATACTCAAGATAATAATGATTGTATGGTCTCAAAAAGGGAAAATAAGCACAACCAAACAAGCTCATGACTGAATAATCTGATTTCTTATTGAATAAAAGTTCAAAAAGTTATTTATTGTTCAAAATGGGAGTAGGTATTCTGTTAATGAGATAAGTGGCAATATGGAAGGCATTCCACTAAAATTTTAATGGCAAGTGTACTTAAGCTAAAAAAGTATGTCATGTCTCAACTATATGTCTGTGTTTACACTTAATTTTTCCATTTTGATGATGAATATGTAGGTAAGGATATCTGAATTGTATTCTCTGGGCAGCTAAATAGGAAACAAAAGGTTTGAATTCTCCTTCTTAGTCTATTTGGAGACATTTAGTTTCAGTGGAAAGGTTGTTTTTAATCATATGTTGAAAATCAATAAATGTTTGGAAGGTTTGATACTTTATTGTGTGGGGAAATATCCAAGTAAACCTGTGTAACCATCTAAGAAAGAAAGATAATATTGATATCCTTGGGAAGAAAGTAATAGAGTTAGCCCCAGAGATCAATATATAAAAGTTCTATTAGTTTTGTGGTGGTGGTATCAGTATGACATTTACCAAATTGATAGGCATTGCAAAAATATGGTTTAGTGTGCTTATTCACATCAAAGTTAGAGTTGAGGTGTTTCATTATATGCTTAAGAGCATGGATTGTGGGATGATCCATTCTCTTGTGTAAAAGATTGCAATCAACAGGCTATGAATAAGAAACATATAAGGCCTTAGAGGTTTTATTATTGATTGGAACAATGTTTACATTTGACAACTTTTCATGAGTATGCATAGTATCAGACTCACCTAAGTGACTAATCATTTAAACAAGATGATGTTTGAGACTAGATACAGACTTTGAGGGGACAAACATAGCATTAGGTCTGACATTACTAGAAACTATAGCACTATGCACTGCAATAAGTCCTTCAACTTGATACAATCCTTATCTAACAATCCCTTTGAGTAGAATGGTCCCTGTGTTCTTGTCCTTAACAAAACACATAGTTTGATGAAATTCAATAAGAACAACATTATTATAAAGGAGTTTATAAATATTTAAAAGATTTTTAGTGATAGCAGGAACATGTAAAATGTTGTTAAGGTATATAGAAGTTGTAGATAAAGTATTGATCAAAGGTAAGACCAACATGGTATATATTCAAGCCCATTCCATTTCCTATATGCAACTTACCTGTCCCAACAAAAACTGAATATATAGAGAATATACCTGTATCTTTGGTAACACGATTTCTCACACTTGAGTTAATGTACCAGGCTAGATCTGTAACAACTCCAAAATCAGTTATGTGAGCAGAAGAAGTATAGAAGCCAAGAGAAGAGCCAACTATATTTAAGGAGGTATTACTAGCACCATGAACCCTGTTAAGGTGACCTGGTGATCCTTGAAAGTGAGGATAGCCTTGAGGAGGCATGAGATGAGAGCTTTGATAGGCAACATTGCCTTGAAATAAAAGTCCATTTCCAGGCTATTTAGGAAAAATAGTACCAGTACCATAAGGAAAACCAAATCCCTTGCCGTAACTGCTTTGAGTATAACTAAACCTTTGTAGTTGATAACACCTCTGGGCCTTAAACCACTTCTCCATGGCCTAGGAATAAAGTTTTGATTAAATATATTCCTGCACTTGTAAACTCCATGACATGAATGAAACAAATTTGACATATAATCTCCTTATCAGTGATAAATCTACTCCTATTATTATCAAAGGCACCAATATTTCCACCATCGAAACTTCTCTTATTAGTACTAGAAGACTTATTATAGTTAAGTCTTTTTTTAGCAAAATTAACAGACATGTTATGTAACACTTCACTCTGTGCTTTTCCCTTATTCATTTTCAATCTAGTTTCATGGCTAAGCATCAATGAATACACATCTTCAATAGTAATGTTATCCTTTTCCAACCTAGCAAGTAAGTTTGTAACCAAATATTCATAATTTGCATCCAATCTAGTAAGCAAATGCATAATGAAATTAGCTGGAAATAATTAGCAATAGAGAGAGCTCCTTTCTTTGTAGTTTGAACTCGTATCTTTAGGGGCATGTAACGAGCTTTAGATTGAGACATAAACATTTCAGCAAGGTTTTCCCGAAGCTCAAGTGAAGCATCAGAATCAATCACCATGATTAGCACACTATCCACCATGAATGACAACATCTAGCTCTGTATGAGCTTATCAATTTCCTTCCAATTAATAAAATCAGGATTCTCATGTCCGTTTGAATCTTGAGCTTTTCATCTACTAGATTCACCATCTGTTTGAGCAAGAAAATGATTTGGACACTGTAAATCACCATTGATAAAACTTTCAAGTCCATTAGCAATAATTAAAGCATGAACTTGAGCTCTCCACACAAGGTAATTGGTTCTATCAAGTTTAATTGGTTGAATAAAGGAGAAGGAGATTGAAGATGAAGCTGACTTGTTTGGATTGGACATATTTGTTTGCTTTGATAGCATATTGAAATTGTAAAATTGTTGTTTGGTACTCAAGAAAATCAGAGAGAATGAGATGGAATTTTTTAGATTGAATAAGAAGAATCTTGAATACAATTTGTTATATTGACCTTAGCTCAATTTATATGTATTAAGCAGTTAGCTACAACTAAATTGATCTAAAGAAGCCAATTACAAAGTGACATATGGCAATTAGTTATGCCGAATACACAAAGCTAATATTCTGTTTGACACATCAACTGAAGCTTTGACACATTAGGTTAGCTCTTGACACATCAACCAAGCTATACTGATCAGCCAACATCAACTAATAGTATTCTTAACAAAACACAATTTCTTTCCTTTGATTTTGTGTTGTTTTAATTATTCATAGAGTTATGTGAAATGAAGGCAGCGACCACCCACTGAGTCACCGTAAACCAACCAACCAGTCAACCAGTTTGTCCTAAGGCTTGAATTTTGTTGCTGATTTTTTAGCTGTGTCAGGTCTACAAACTATCATTAGGATAATTTCGTCATTTTAAAGTCAACTAATTATCAGTGAAAAATTTAACTAATGATAGGGGTGTGCTAACAAATAAACTGATTTTTGCCATCTACTTGCAACTATCTCAACTGATTTTTGCCATCTACTTGCAACTATCTCAAAACACAGGAAAGTTTCTAAAATTTACCCAAATTAAGAATTTTAGAATAATTTAAAAATAAAAAATAGAAAATAATAAGAAGATTTAAAAAACAAAAAACAAAATTCAAGAATGACTTGATGTTTCTGGTGGAGATATATATTCTGCATTAATAAGGAGCTTTATGAGCCAAAATCACTACCATTAGGATATATTTAATAAGTACCACTGACGGTATGAAATGAACAGAAGACAAGTGTAATGATTAACGACCGTATGGAATGTAAATGTACCCAAATTATGTTGATTGATTATGTTACTTTTATGTTATTCTCTTTTTTTAATAATTTGGCTTTTGGACCACATTAAGAGTTAAGAGTAGAAAAGTAAATATCATATATTATTCTTTAAATATTTTCTACAATCATTAGCGGTTTTGACACTTGACAGTCCTTAAAACCTATGTGTTTGATTAGCCGCCACATTGATGAAGTTTTGGTTTTGTGTTAAAAAAGGTTTATATATATATAATATGGTTAATGGAAAAAAATATTTATTTAACTAATCCAAAAGCAATCAAATTGAACTAAATCATGATAACGTTAGCAGAACAATTTAGAGCATATCTCATCAATTAACGTTGGTAAACACTGTAGGGATTGGGCAGCAGCAATTCCACTAACTCCAACACTTCACTTTTTGCTCCCTTTTAGTTGTTTTATGTTCAATTAAATTATTTGAAATTTGTCATTAGTAAAAAATTTAAATTAAGATAACGTCTCCCAAGAGATAATTAGCTGTGAAGTAACAGTAAAAATTGCACCAACTCCCAAGACTTATCTTTTTGCCCCTTTTAGTGGATTTTATATGTATACAGTTATAATGTTTAAAATTTGTTATTACTAATATATTTAAGTTGGAATAATCTCTTTTAAGAAAAAATTACTTGTGAAGTAACAGTAAAAAATTTGGAAAATTTTTACTTAAAAATTTAATACCATTGTCAACTTTTAAATAACGCTCTGGGAGGTTAATTTACTTTCCTAATAAACTCAAGAAGAAGGAAAAAGTAAATCACTACTAAAATAGAAATAAAGAATCTATGACGCATCTAATTTGACTTTAATTAAATCAAAATATAAAATATAAAACAATTAAAATTCTAAAAAATGTCCTACATAGTGCGTGAGTTTCTTTTTAGTTAATTTTAGAATTTTGTAAAAATTGTGTGTAACAAAAACATGGAAAACAAAAAAATATTAACTGTAGAAGGGTACCAAACGCGTATTAAGATCTTTGATTACGGATTATAGATGAAAATCCAAACAATTCAAAATCAAATTAATTTACTGAAGAAATTATTTACAATGAAACAATAAATAATTATTACTTTTATGTAATTACAACAAAGGCTTATATTGATATTCCAAAGTACAACTATATTATCCCGAAAAGAAAAGAACATTTATTTGAAAAAATATTCATTGAAATCTAATCAAGATTTTATGACCAAGTTATTGTAGAAAAAAGAAACTAATTTGTAAAGAATTCTAAGTTCTAAAAACGATTACCATATATTCACATCTTAAATTAATATTTAAGATTTCAAATCCTAAAATAGATTTATAATTAACACTTGGAACTTTTAATTCCCTATTAACATTATTTTTTAAAATTTGCATGCTCGATCTCGGCTACAGGATCTTTTAAGGATTTTTCTTTGACATAAATACATTATTAGTCACATGTATAATCCACATTTATTATTTTGTTAATTAACAAGTGCACGCTCGTATTTACTCATGCCATCATGCACGCACGTGGAAGTTTATATTGGTAAAAGAAGATCTTCTCTCTCCATCTTATTTAATCTATTGAAAGATCGTTTCAAGATCTTTTCTTAATTTTATAATTTTTTTTTCATTAATTACCAATTATATTCCCTTACTTATTTCGGTAGCTTTTGGTTTTATAAATTTTAAGGCCTATATATACACGTATAAAATACCCGTCTACTTAATTTAGCCTTCAAATATTCTAAAGCACAAAATCGCCACAATATTAACAATCAAGGGAGGATTTTCGGCAATGGAGATTCAATCTGTATTTTGCCTTACTATATCTGTTCTCTTATTCACCGGTAAATATCTCTCTCTTTTTTAATTTAGTATTCATATAGTTTCTCTGTTATAGTCCTCCTTCTTGGCCTTCTCAATTTTATTGATTCTATCTTAAAGTCTACTAAAAATTTATACTTTATACATTCTAATCCCTGCGAATCAAAACCCTGACTTCACCACCACTCGTAGGAAAGGATGAATATAGTGCTGGCTAAACCGACCTTTGATAAATTTACTAGTTTGCCCTCATTTGATGAAATTCAATCTTATTTACCACATTGCTTCCATTAGCATGCACCCTGCGTTCAGTCTCTTTGTTATTGATTTAAGCTATTCAATTAGTTACAAAATTATCCAATTTGATTTATTCTCGAGATTGTTACTGCAATCTATATTCAAGTATCTTGCCTTTTTATTTTCTCTCCAAAAAAATAAAAATAAAACGTTATTATTACTAAATTTTGTTCTCTGGTTTTCATAATACTCTTTAGTCTTTTCGGTGAAAATCTTTACATGGTAACAAAGTATTGTAAAATCGGTAGGGCGGTAAGTACTAGCCGCTAATATATATATGTCAATTATTTGTTTGTTTCGGTTACTGGGATTTATTTGGGAAAAGCATTGTTTCATGGGGGCGAAAAAAAAAAAAATAAAGTTAAGCTTGCTAATGTAGACCTTTTTAACACAGGAGCTGAATCAGTTACATTCACATTCACAAACAACTGTCCATTCACAGTCTGGCCAGGAACCCTAACCGGTTCAGGCAAGCCACAACTCTCTTCAACCGGCTTCGAATTAGCTTCCAAAGCTTCATCAACCCTCGAAGTCCCGGCTGCGTGGTCAGGCCGGATATGGGCTCGAACCGGCTGTGCCTCCGATGCAACCGGAAAGTTTACTTGCGGTACCGCAGATTGTGGCTCAGGTCAAGTGCCATGCAACGGAGCTGGCGCAGCTCCACCTGCTTCCCTCATCGAACTAACCCTAGCTTCAGAGAATGCGGGACAAGATTTTTATGATGTGAGCCTTGTTGATGGCTTTAACTTGCCTCTTTCACTTGCACCGCAGGGTGGTGGCTCAGGAAACTGTTCATCCACCAGCTGCCCTCAAAATGTGAATGCCGTGTGCCCACTAGAGTTGGCCGTGAAGGGGTCTGATGGTAGCAGTGTTATTGCATGCAAGAGTGCATGCTTGGCACTTAATCAGCCACAGTATTGCTGTACAGGTGATTTTGGTACGCCAGACAAATGCCCTCCAACAGATTACTCTAAGATTTTCAAGACTCAGTGCCCCCAGGCTTATAGTTATGCTTATGATGATAAGTCTAGTACATTTACCTGTACTGGTAGGCCTAACTATGCTATCACCTTCTGCCCATGATAATTTTTTAAGGAGATACCTTTGTGCTCTTTTAGAAAATAAAAGGTTTTGCATAAAATTGTAAAGACAATTATAAATTTATAAATATAGAATGACGTATATGGCATCTGATTTTGTCTAATCTTCTTGTGTAATTATCGCTACTCTTAGAATTTGGTCGGCCACTTTTGTCCCAGATAGATTTTTAATACCTATTCATTGATCCCTGTTATTCAAATAGTTAAAAAAAAAAAAAAAGAGGCTTACGGCAAATGTGAATTAAAGGCTTGGTCTTGCTCACAGGATCTTTTGAGAATTTTTCTTCGACATAAGTACACTATTAGTCACATGCATGATTCACATTTGCATTTTATAATTAACAACTTCATGTTTGTATTTCCTCATGTCATCCTGCATATGGAAGCTTATATCTAATCTATTATAGATCATTTCAAAACCTTTTCTTAATTTTATAATTTTTTTTAATTAATTACCCAAATATATTCCTTATTCTGTTAATTTTTGGTTTTATCACATTTAAGGTATATATATAGAGAGAAGGACTATACACACACACATATATCGTCTTTTCTCTAGCGCAGGCGCTATCAATTTTTTTTTTATGAAACTATTAAATTGCACGACTTAACTGTATGCCCATATTAAAAAAAAAAAAAGGTATCTGCACCTAAGAATGGTTACATATGTGTATGTATAAAATATCTGCCTACTTACTCAAATAAAATTATACAATATAAAAAATTCAATGAATAATTTTTATAATCAACATCTATGAGTATCCGAATTTATCGTTATTTACAGCAATCAACGTTTTTATGCTTAAACTTTTGTATTTGTACAATCTTTTATATTGAATTGGATTTTACGTCATATTTTATGATGTGATTATGGATTTAGGGTTCGCTAATTGTTTTGCAGCGAATATTGTTGTTGTTCTTAAATGTTATTACTAGCTATCATGATTTCTTTGATTAATTGATAGCCTGTAAGCAACATGCTTATACATCTACCTAAAATGAAAGTGATGGCATCGGTTGTTAACAAAAATATTAAAACATTTAAGACATATATTTATTTTTTCTAAAATATTAATAAATATTTTCCCCAACTTATAATTTAAATTAATCACCAAGAGAATTACAATGCAACACTAAACATATAATAAGTTGTAATGCACATGCATGCTTATAAGGCCACACGTGGCTGATTTTCAAAAGTACCAGCTAACTCTTTTTTATTTTTTTTCGACACTGCTATTACAATCAGGTTACAACTAATATTACCTTAGACTATTACTGATATCGCATTTCGTAAGGACCTTTGCAATGAAGGGAAAAATTAAATGCCTATATTACAATATTTCAATAGCTCTGTTTCGGTTTGATTAGAGAAAATATGGAGAGTTGCTTCAATCTTCATTTTATATATGCCCACTGCCTCCAAATATGCATGACAAGTTGTTTGCTTTATTTAGAGCGCATGCATGCCTCACTAGTGTGCTTATCATTCATATTTGCAGGCGTTGGGCATATATAAAGTGAAAAATTGAAGCAGCTCTCATTATTTTCTCTAATAAAACCAAAACAGAGCTATTGAAAGAGAAAAGAAAAGAGAAGCCGATGCCGATGCTGATGCCGAGGGAGAAGAAAAAGAAATAAGAAAGTTATGAGAACTGGAGTTAGATAGTTAGAATTATATTCCTTAATAATAAATTTATAAAGTTTGAGCAGTTACAATTCATTTTTCATGATATGTATAAGTCTTTATACTAGTTCTAACAGTTAATTTTTAGTCTCTATATTTTTGAGAAATCCACATTCCTAGGAATTCACAGGAGTCCTCCAAGATTTGTTATTAGTTTACTATTATTACTATTATGTATTCTACGAAGCATTTATGTTTAATAGTATTGTTTAATGACCTATTTTGTTTATATGTATATACATTATATGATTGATCGAGTTATGAGATGTGATCGCAAATCACCATATTTGTACCTTATTTGTACCTTTCCCTTCAGGTGCTCTATGCATGTATATTAAGAATTAGATTGTTTTGCCCATGTAATGACCTTATTTCTGTTAGGCACTAGAGGTTTTTTTCTCCTACTCTGCTTGCTTGAGAATGATTCTGGTAAGTTTGAAAGTTATCTCCCTTAGATACTATTTGGTGCAGTTTGTCATGTATGCTTTATATGATTTCATGTTTGCTTATGTATTTTGATTAGTGCAGAGTTATGTAATGTGATTATGTATAAATATTGCTTCTTCTTTTTTATATGTAAATTATATGCATTCACTAATTTGTA
This sequence comes from Citrus x clementina, assembly GCF_000493195.1. NCBI lineage: Eukaryota > Viridiplantae > Streptophyta > Magnoliopsida > Sapindales > Rutaceae > Citrus > Citrus x clementina. The sequence continues at coordinate 25,762,331 of NW_006262201.1, read as the reverse complement.
AGCTCATAATTTTCTGATTTACCCTATTTCTTATAGGTTTCAATAGGATTCGTGTAGCTTAGTTTTTCGATTAGTTGATTATTTTGGACACATTTATGTTCATATGTATGTATTTGAGATGTATGAATGTATAGTGATATGTAAAACATGCACGTTTTGAATATGTTTTTCAATGTATGGAGCTCTCTAGATGTTTATATAGAGGCCTGAGACTAGTTTTATATATATTCATTGATTAAGTAATGTTATGAGCTTTGTATACAAGCATTGAAACTAGTAATACAATGACTATCTCATGATTCACCTTGAATCTGAGACAAAGGTCGGGTTGAGTCGCATTGTTATCGCACGATTCACCTTGAATTTGACAAAAGGATTGGGGTGTGCCATATAGTACAATGAAACACCAAACATTGTGCAACATTAATATGATAAAATGTTTATATGATACAGCCTAACGCAAGCAATACACCCTGTATCAAATAATGCCATATAGTGTGCCAAACGCATCTTTGGTTTAAAAAAAAAGATTAAAAAAATACTGCTTAGAATGTGTTTACTATGAATAAACAATACTAATTTTGGGACAAAAATACAAGATCATAGTGAAATGAATTATTTCATGCTTACCAACAAAAAATGAAGTTGTAAGTTAGGAGCAATGCTAGGTATTCCAATTTCTAAGTCCCAAATTGAGTTCTAACCAATGTGGCATTTATCGATTGAATGATGGTTAGATAATTTTACAAACTATAGAATTTATTATCTAATAGATGAGTGACATAACCTGAGGCGTAAATATTAGAATCTCTAATATTATTATTTTGATAATAATAACTATTAACCAAACAAATTAGATCCATTCATTTTCCCCTGTTAAATTACAATTATTGTGAAATACTCTCTAAATGTTAAGATTTGGATACTATGATATGCTGAATTTTGCTAATGTTATCATGATCTAGCGACTCCTGGCCTTTATTATGTCTAACAGTTATGATTCATTTTCTCTTTATAAAATGCAATAAAAGCTTTTTATTAATTAACTTTTGGTTTTTTTTTTTAACTAGTTTTACTTAGGGATGGACAAACCCAATCCAACCCAATAGATCTAATCTGACCCAATCCAACTCAGTCTAATTTTGATGGGCTAAGTGAATTACATTGGCCCAATTGGGTCAATTTTTTTGATCCAATTAATAATTGATTTAGGTTGAGTTAGTTATGATGAACCCGTCTAAACCCAAACCTAACCCATGTAAATAATAATAATAAGAAGAAGAAAAAAAAAGAAGTTTATCCTCAGTTGTAAAATCCTAAAGACTAAATTTCAAAACTAAAATCACTCTCTTATATAAATAAATTTATTATCTTATAAGTTTAATTTTAAAAGCAAATTGGTTTCAATTTCTCTTTATTGTTTAGTAAACACTTAACAGTGTCACTTTTATTTTGTTACTAGACATGATGCTAGTTAGTTATCTAAAAGATCTGAATTTGAAAATAAAAAAAGGATATGTGGGGAGCCACGAATAAATTATAAAAATACATTGTCGAAATTGTCTTAATTTTAAGAGAGTTGGGGTTTAACTATTTTTTAATTGGACACTAGATATGAATGAAATTTTCATACTATTATAGATTTATATTTGATTTTAATAATTTTTATTCCAAATTTCATAAATTTTTTTATTTAATTTTAATTCTGATTTACCTTCAATCCGATCAACCCAACCTAATCCAACGTAATAATTTAAAGATTGCGTTAGAGTAAATTAAATATATTTATTTAATTCGGTTGAATTAATCTTATTTTAATCCATTCATCAGTGGGTAGAGTTGGGTTGGATTTCAATTTTACTCCTGAAATCTTTGCTCCAACTTCTCTCTCTCCTTCTCTCGACGCGTTATATCTCTGTCCATTGTTGTGCTCTTTTGTATTTTTTATATTTTTTATATTTTCAAAAACAAAGTTTGGCAGCAGCTGTCTTATTACCTTTCAAAATTGACGGGATTAGAGGGTCACTACTACGTATCAAAATCATAAGATATTTTATTTAGCTTTTTTCAAATAATTTCATACAACATACGCAAAAGTTCTGAATCCAAATTTTGTTATCTTTAGAAAAAGTTAAAATTAGTTAATAAGTCTTCTAACAAAACCCACTAGGTGACACTTTAGCATATTTAGAAAATTAATCGTTAGGAGGTGTCTATCGCACCCCAAAAAATGTGTACGGAAATACTTTCCCTAGATATTTTCAAGAAAAAAGTTTAATTGTTCATTCTAAGTAGTAAGGTCTTGTTTGTAATTGAGTTTGGACAACTGTATTTTTAAATCATAATACTAAAGTATTTGATAAACACTAATCGTTATACTTTAAAAACTATATTGATATAATTTTTCACTTGTATGATGAAAAATCTATATATTTTTAATAATTTTGTCAAAATTATTATTTAAAATTTTTATTTACTACATAATATTAATTTTTTTTTTCACAGTTACAACTTTTTTTTTCATAGCAGCTGTAACTTCAATCTCAAACAAGACCTAAATCTTGTTGTCTTTCTTTTTAATTTTTCTTATATCTTTTTAAAGCATGCACCAAGTGTAGCTCATAACAGTACTTAATATTATTAATAAAATCAAGCAATAACCCGAACAAAAATTAAACTTTTGCAGCACTATACAATTTTATGAGGGTCAGACTCTTTACACCTCCTGATTAAGTACCATATTGTTTTTATTAATTAATAAAATTTTCTCGTACCCCTGTGATGCAGGGAAAAAATAAATAAATAAAATACCTTAATTTTAAAGTAAAAGCAACTCAAGGCGTCTGAGAAATTTGTTTCAAGGTTACCTGCAAAGCTAAACTACGTACAAACTTATTGAAGCAGGAGCAATATTGAAAGAAGCTATATATGTATAAAGATCCTTGCACTTTACCTCTGTATTACATTCTGAGAGAGAAAAGGAGAAAGAAGAGAGAGAAATGGAAAAAAGCAAAGTGCTGATAATAGGAGGAACAGGTTACTTGGGAAAGAGATTGGTAAAGGCAAGCTTAGCCCTAGGTCATGAAACTTATGTACTCCACCGGCCGGAGATTGGCGTCGATATCGAGAAAGTTCAGATGCTCTTGTCCTTCAAAGAGCAAGGAGCTAAGCTCGTCTCAGGCTCTTTCAATGACTATCAGAGCCTTGTCAATGCTGTGAAGTTAGTTGATGTTGTCATTTGTGCAATATCTGGTGTTCACATCAGAAGCCATCAAATTCTCCTTCAACTCAAGCTTGTTGATGCAATCAAAGAAGCTGGAAATGTTAAGGTACAAACCCCGTTTGGATTATATATTTTCTAAATTTCTTGACTCAGTTTCAGGCTCTGATATGTCAGATACGTGTTTTTATCTCAAGTCTTAGTCTTCACTTATTTTTAACTGTTGTTGTACCGAGCTCTTATCTATCAGCTTAAGCTTTTCAGTTTGAATCTAATTTGTGTAAAAATTGAGACAGAGATTCTTGCCGTCAGAATTTGGGACTGACCCAGCAAAAATGGCGAATGCAATGGAACCTGGGAGAGTGACGTTTGATGATAAAATGGTAGTGAGGAAAGCAATTGAAGATGCAGGGATTCCTTTTACATATGTTTCTGCAAATTGCTTTGCCGGTTATTTCCTTGGCGGTCTCTGCCAACCTGGTAGCATTCTTCCTTCAAAGGATTCCGTGGTCTTGTTGGGAGATGGCAATCCTAAAGGTACTGTTATGCGATAAAAGATCATTTTCCTTTCTTGTTTCAAAATGCATCAGCATTCTCATCCAAATTAAAAAGATAATGATAATTTATGATTAATTACTTTTTTCCTTAATTAACCGCTAGCAACTACATGCAAGCAAAAAACCCAATATAGAATTACTTCACGTTTTGACACTCGCGGCTTGATCGAGTGATTCTTTTATTAGCTTTCTTTAGTTAATCACCTAGGTACGAATTCTAGAAGAGATTGGAGCTAAAAAATCAATTTAAATTTTGCCCACCTCTATCATTTATAAATTAAGAAAAAAAATCACATACAATGTGCTTTGCTTCACGTTTAGAGAACCTCTCATCTCTTGTCTCTCGATTTCTAATTTGACAGCGATATATGTGGATGAAGATGATATAGCTATGTACACAATGAAAGCTATTAATGACCCTCGGACCCTCAACAGGACCATGTACCTTAGGCCTCCCAAAAATATCTTATCTCAAAGAGAGGTTGTTGAAACTTGGGAGAAATTGATTGGCAAAACGTTGCAAAAATCTTCAATTTCTAAGGAAGAATTTCTAGCTTCAATGAAAGGTACGCGAGACCCTTACTAATTTTCAAAGCAATCGACTATTGTGTACCCAACAAATTGCAGTTTAAACATGTACTTGTTAAATTAATTTAGCATTTTTGTGTCACCATTAGGTAATTAATGATGTTATAATAACTGATATATAAAAATTCCTAATAAAGTTTATTTGTTAACCTTTAAAAATAGAACAAAATTATGCGGGGCAGGTTGGATTAACACATTACTATCATGTGTGCTACGAGGGATGTCTTACAAATTTCGAAATCGGAAATGAAGGCGTCGAAGCTTCTCAACTTTATCCAGAAATTAAGTACACTACGGTGGAAGAGTATTTGCGACGCTATTTGTAATTTTTATCTGTTAAAGAAATTAATTACTTTATATCATTTATAAAGAAAATGGTATAAATAAATAAAAAAAATCATTTCGATAATTGAATGTTGCTTTCAAGTTTTTATGGAGTTTTCTTTGATTTTCCAGTGCTTTATTTGTATGTCGTCCTTTGACTGGTGGCGTTTGTTTTTTAACTTAATGACTTAAAGTGACTTAACTTAATTAATTAAGTTAATTAGAGGTGTTTGTTTTTATAACTTAATGAGACTTTTTAGATAATTTTGACTTAATAAAATAAGCTAATTTTTTTGGCTTTTTACTTAATGGAGAAATCTGGATTAAGTCAATTACTTACTAATGTCAAAAATATCCCTATTTTATAATTTATTTTTCATGTCTATCCCAAAACTCACCCATAGATATTTACCCCACATAAAAATATCCATGTTTTTTCTTTCTTATGTTATATACGATAAAATTTGAAATTTATGGTATTTTATATATTAAAATTCTAAAATAATTATGTATTCACTTGAATATAGTTTTACTTATAAATGTTAAATATTGTGGTATTTAATATATTATTTATTTGACATTCAAATTTAATAAGGATACAAATGTAAAAGTACATATTTTCAGCTTTTTAAGTTGAAAAAAACAAACAACTTAATACTTATTTTCTGAGATTCAGACGAAAAAACAAACATATTATTCAGATTCAGACATTTAGACCTATTCAGAATTCAGACTAATTCAGGTCTATTCAGATTTCAGACAAAAAAACAAACGCCACCTAAGTGTAATTATTTTTCTCCTATATATAAATAAATTCCCTCCTTCAGTGGAGATTACTTAAGGAAATTGACGAGAAGGGGCGGAAATTGATGTTTATGAGAAGAAGTGATCTAGTTAATTGAAATTATTGATTCGATTTATTTGGTTTTCATCAGGCTGTATTGATTTGCTTAATTTCTTGATGATAAAGTAAATTTGTGTAGTCGAACAAAAGATTAAGTAAATTTGTGTAGTCGAACAAAAGATTGCTTAAGACACAACTGGCTGACAAAATCAACATTAAAATGGGCTCTTGTTCGCATTTAAGTAATCAAAATAGTCTATATATTTTTTTTTAAGCCTATCTCTAAATTTTATGTCTAAATATCAATACTCGTTCGAATTAATCATATTTTTCAAAATGTGCTTTGTGTCAAATCCTGTCTGTTGAATGCCCGTTAATGGGCGAGTAATGCAGAGCTTGGAATGTCATAAGCTGCAAAATTGACTTGTTTTGGTTACCCGGTGAATTTGTTTTCCATCCCATGCACAAACACAAAATAAATAAACTTCATTCTCCAAAATTGGAGTAAATACACAACAGCCATCAAACACAGGGGACAGCAATAAAATCTTTCCTTGTATTTGCCACAACATAAGTTAAATGAAACATATAGTTGATACAATTCTGATACAGTAAAATTAGCAACAAAGAAATAAAACTTTTGCAGAATTAGAAACAGAAAGATTATGCTATTCTAATTCTTTGAACAAAACGCAATTATTTAGACGACTGAAAAATCAGTTAAACTGTTCAGTGGCGGATTCTTGCAATAATTGCAACAGAAGCAGCTGCAAAAGACTTCATAGTCCAGAATCTTTTCTTCCACAGAAGACATCATTTTATGAATGAGGATGAGATTATCCTTTTGGAAAACTTTTGAGTGTTTTATTGGAGCGTGCATGGTTGAGGGTCATTTTTGTAATTCAGATACTAGTCGGTTATGATGAAACAAAAACACACTTTATGCCCTTAATCGTGCATTTCCAAATTAAACACATATTTTAGTAAATTTCGAAATTTACCACGATCTCCCATGAATCCGAGCTTGCAGCTTGTTATGGAGCTTCAACAGAGTTGCTGCTACTTTTGTCTAGCTTCTGAATTCCGCTTTCGTTTCTTTAGCTCAAGATCACGGCTTCTCTCTCAGCAACTTACTGTGCACACACACGGGAGACAAACGGGAGAGAGAGAGATGCACTGCACTCATGCCACAGATTTCTTGAACAGTTAACTTCCAATGGGCTGAAGTTACTTAAATACAGTGGTTGAGTGCAGGGACCCCTCATGTGTTAGTACAAAATTGCCCATCCTATTATGGGCGAAAATAACACAATTAAGGATATACTTGTCCATAATATACTACTGTACAGGGTATGTCAAAATTGCTCCATAATATTTGACAATAGTCACGTATTAATTCGGTGAAATATAAAAAACAATTAGAATGATTTATGTCAGTCCACATAATGTGAGAAATAAATCTAACAGGTTATTCATTGATTAGCCTCCCACTGTCCCACAGGTGATTTTTTTTGGTACTTTTACCCGGTCCCTTTGAAAATAATGACGTTCGCAAGTTTGGAGAGCAAGAAAACCCTCAGCGCGTTCCTTGCCTCTGCTAGTTTTCAAGGAGCGATAAAGAGTAGCTAAAGGGTACTTGCCTTTTCACTCTGCTCAGGAAATTCTTAATCTCTATTAGTTCCTTCATTCCAGCCCCAAGAAAGACGTTTTATTCTTTTTCGTAACAGTATGCTACTTTTCACATGTAAACTCGAGCTACTAAATTTGAGTTTCAATAATGCCCCTCAATTTGTCACATTCATACAGAAACTGCCCATATTCTCAAAAGCCGTTATACACATACCGGAATCTGGTGAAATCTGCGTTCAATGTTTGTTAAGAACAGCCGTAATAAAAGCTGGTGGAAAAGTCAGTTTGTATCGATTCAGAGAGCGTTCTAGAGAGGGATACTAGTAAGAAAAATTTTCATCTTGTTCTCTGTAACCATCTCTGTAAAGCTCTGCAAAATTTCCTTTGATTCATCAATAAAGCTTGTTCTAATGGCTTCTTCCGTGGATGTAGGTTGTGCAATTTTGTGCAGCTGAACCACGTAAATAAATATCTTTTCTTATTGTGATTACTTTGGTTCCTAGATTGTTTATTTAACTTCTTATTACTAAGATCTTGATTTGTGTTCTTGATTACACATTGATTCATTTAGAATCATTGTTTTATATATGCAAATTGATTTGATCTTGTCAAAGACCTTGGGCAGTGTTTGGTTTTGTTAAGTTCATAGAACCGTTCAAAGACTACAATATGGTATAACTGCAAAATCAGCAGTAGGCCAAATGTGTTAAGGACCAAGAAGTATTGATATCGATTATACAGCGATTTCTGAAAATAGCAATATAGCTGAAGGTGCTAATGTTTCTGATCTGTTTGCTTCAATCAAATTTCATCAATTGATAGGTGGATTTAAGTCTCGGGTACAGAAAATGCATCAACAAGCTGACACAATAATGTCAAACATTATTGGCGAACATAGGAAGTGCAGAGCTGCTAAATCTGAAGAAGAAGATCTTGTTGATGTTTTATTGAAAGTTCAAGATCAAGGTATCCTCACTCTCCTATAACTATCAAATCGGTACTGTTTGTAACTTGTTTGGTGGATAAAAAGGGAGAGCATGGATTACAGGATCCCATGAGGGGAGGCTTAAGCCTAGTCAAACCGAAAACTCGGTCAGAATTCAACCCAAAAATTTCTTTCAAAAAATTGGGGCATAAAACTGATCCATTAAACGATCATCCCACAATCCAAGAGGCGTGGGATTCTGACCTTTATAAAAGCTTCCGAGAATTTGAACCAAGTAATTTCTTCTTTCTCTACCTTAAAACTCTCTCTGTGAAAATAACATTGGGAGTATACTTTTTCTCTCTATTCTTTGTTCTTTTGATTTTTTTAGATTTTTTCAGATAAAGGTTGCTCTTCATTGAAATTCAATACCCCAGTTCTTATTTTTAGTGTAGTAAACCTGAGTAACTGATTTAAGAATCGGAGGGTTAAAAACGAAAAAATCTTCGGCGTCCCCCTAATTGTTCTCTGTAAAAGTAGGTATTTTCTAGAAAAGTGTTTGTGGTCTCTTGCGTCTGCCCGAGAAGGAAGCTACTGTTGAAAATCATTTGCCCCAGTAATACAAATTTAAATGTTGGGTTGGCCTTTGATCGCTACTCTGTATTAAAGCAAAATCAGATTTTAAGGTCAAGTACTTTTTCTTCTGCTATGTATGTTTTTGTCAAAACCCATATTAATTGTAAATTCTCCTCTAGTATCATTCGGGTCCATTACCAAATTTATTTGTCATTAGAAGACTATCGAATACAAATTTTAAGAACAATTTAATATTTTTGTCACATCAAAATTAATTTTTAATTTTTTAAAATTATTTTTACACGCCCCCAGACACGATCACATATGGACTTACCTATATTTTAAATTTTTAATGAAGACAAATAAAGGAAAACAATGTTTTGGATAAAGCAGAGATTAAGTGATGGATTCAATCCATATGATCTAAAGGGATATTAACCTCGTATTAATTCTCATCTTTTCTAAATGATGTAACTTTTGTGCATAATTTCCACTTTCAGGAAATGTTTATTGGTTGTATTAAGTCAGTTGGCACAACCTTTGATTGGGCATTTTCCGAAATAATGAAAAATCCGATAATGCTGAAAAATGCGGAAGCTGAGAGAAGGGAAGTCTTTAATAGTAAAGGGAAGGTCGATGAAATGCAATACTTGAAACTGATACTGAAAGAGACCCTGAAATTACATCCTCTTGCTCCTTTGTTATTTCCAAGAGAATGTGGAGAGAGATGTAAAATTAATGGATTCAACATACCCAGGAAAGCCAGTCATTGTTAATGCATGGGCGTTGGGAAGAGATTCAAAGTATTGGACGGAGCCTGAGAGGTTTATTCCAGATAGATTCCTTGAATGTTCAATAGATTATAAAGGGAATAATTTTGAATATATCCCATTTGGTGCTGGTCGCAGAATTTGCCCTGGAATATCATTCGCTGATGCCATTATGAAGCTCTCACTGGTAGTGTTATTGTACCATTTTGACTGGACACTCCCTAATGAAATGAAGCATGAAGACTTGGACATGACCGAAACCTTCAGTGTGGGAATCAGAACAAAAGATGATATGTACATCATTCCTACTCTTTATCATCCTTCACCTGTTGATTAAGCCCTGAAGGCTAGAGCGTTGACATTGTGATATTTTCGCCTGCTGCATAAGCCCTCCTTTGACTGTTCTTACATATTTCTCTTCGTCGTTGCTTTTCTGTATAAGTGATTCAATTATGTCCTTGTTAAGGGATAAGGCTCATTTCATCTTCGGCTTGTATTTTCTTTCTTTTTCCTTTACGTAATAAAATATTTGCTTCGCTTTGGCCGTTTATATATTTATATATATATAGTTATTCTTTAGTGTGGATAACCATTTTATGATGAATCTTTTACTAATTGTAAAACATTTTATTAAACTATAAAAATAAGCATCCACATGAAATTTCATACAAAAATTCACACTTAAGAGTGCTTGTGTGTGTTTATATAGTATTTTTTCAATTGGGAATTCCTGACTTTATTAAAGTCACAAATCATTGACACAAATTTTTATGTGCACATGAAGTGCTGATTAGGTAAAAGTAGGGACAACTTTAAGTATGTGTGAAGAACACAGGTACCTAAAGTCTCATATTTTAGGAAAGCCTATTTTTTTATGTATTTTCTTAATAATACTCTAATTAATAAAGAAATTTTTGAGTTATGCACTGTAGGAAAAGCGCATTCTTTATATAAATTCTATATTTAATAATCCTAACATTAAAGTGGTATAATTTATAACATTGTTCAACCATTGATCCATTTAGTATTAGTCTTTCAAAGATAAAAAGTAATTTTTTTACCTTTTTAGCTAACAAAAAAACTTAATTATTCGATGTAAGAATCTCTGACTATTAGTAGTTTCTTTTAATTTTTATTCAGAACCTTATAATTTCAAAAATCCCTAGACATATAATCAACAATAACTTTTTTTTTTTTCTTTTTGACCCATTTTTTAGGATTTATTTTTAACTTTTTTAGATCTTCTTGATTATTGTCCAAATTTAAGATATAATTAAAGATGTGATGAGAATAACTTATATTATATTTATCACTCTTAACTATATTTGTTAGTTCATATTATTTAATAAATATTTATAGTTAGTAGGTATTTTATTTAATAGGAAAGAAATAACTGTAGTTGATATTTTGATATAAAATGGGATAAATTGAATAAGACTTAGGCTTAGTGCATTAAATCCTAGCACACTCTTGCGGTAGTGCAGTTGCAAGGTTATTCCATTTGTATCAAAGAGAGCTTTGGGTGCGGGTGCGGGTATTTCAGTTTAACTTTTCGAGAAGGTACCACGTCAGCATGATGTCATCAATGACATCAGCAGAAGTCAGCCCATGACGATCCAACTTGCTCAAGCCCATTTCTTTGAAGCAAATTCGTTCAAACGGTTTACCAACTCACAATTCTTTTCCAATTCACATGCGGCAGAGTTTTAATAAGATTTAATTAATTTCATCTCATTTTCGTCCAATCAAAGACAAGTTTATCACAATTTTATAGAAATTACTCAAGATGGACAACTATTTTATAACAAGATCAAGTTGTTGCAAGCTGGCATCTAAATATTCAATTTTTATAATCCTCCATAAATAGAGGTAGCTTGCTCATTTGAGATGTGTAATTGAGAGAGTAGAGAATTAAGAGTGAGAAATTAGAGAGAGAAGTTGCAACAATACGCAAATTTAGTACGTTCGTTATAATTTTCATTTATTTCATTATGAACTAATTTTCTTTTAATTAGGTTAGGATGAAGTCCTCTTAGTAAAATAAATTCCAATTTTTATTTGTTAATCCCTCATTTATGCTTTTATTGCTTATAATTCTGACTTCACATGATTTATAAAAATGAAATTTTTTTCACCATTATTATCATGTATTCCTGTAGTTAGGAATAATTTTTAATAAATCTAAGTTTGGGTATGAAATTTTAACCATTAGACTTAACTTCGGATTACACCCCTCGTGAAATGACAATTTTCAAAGCACTCCCTAAACTATTATGAGTTTCAAATTACCTTCAATTTTTTTTTTTTTTTTAAAAAGGAAGGCCTCCTTCCAAAGGGGCTTGAGCCATCACTCTGGAAGGGATTTCGTCAATTTACCCCATTTTTTTCCTTACCTTTGGAATAAAGATTGGGATAAGTTAAAGTTTATAATAGTTTGGGGGGGTATTTTGTAGATTTTTATTTTATGAGGGGGATAACTCAAAATTTATCCTAACTATTAACTCCTTAATTTTCCGTTTTTCAAAATAGATACATAAAATACTTAGTGTTAATGCTTTAGAAGCGAAAGAAATTTTACTTTAAAAGTTTCACATGTACGTTAACTATAAAATCTTGAGTAAACAATAGATTGATTTCTATAGTGTTACTCTAATTTAGGGGATTAATTTCTATAGTGTTACTCTAATTTAGGGGATTAAATAGATAAATGATTGAAATTTATGAAATTAGAAGTTTCCTAAGCCTTAGTATTTTACCACTATTGAATTTTCTTCTTACTTTTATTTACTTTCTTGTTAAGTTTAATATTATTTTCCATTCTTAAATAATATTGGTATGAGGTTAGAATTAAATTGATATAGGTTTGATATAAATTTTTCCATTCTAATAGGCAATCCTTGTGGGTTCAACCTCATTCTCCACAATTCCATATTAAAATCTAAAACTATATTTTAAGATGTAATGAATTTTGAGTTTTTTTTTTTATGTTTATTTGAGTGTTGAAGTTACTGAATATAAGAAGGCCTCATTTAAAAAAAATATATCTAAGGCCCTAAATATTCTAAAGTTGATCCTAGAAAAAGGGATAAAAAATTTATTAATATTGGTATTTTTTATGCGGGAGGTTGTCAATTTCCCACTACTGAAATCAATATATACCACTTACCTATACAGTTTTTATAATAGTTAATAATCTCCTTAGCAGTATAATTTTATAATATTACCCTTATTTTTAAACACATCTTCATTCTTATTTATTAAAAATTAATTAATCATATTAATGAAAAAAAAAAAATTTAAGTACTAAAAGTAAGAAAATATATTTTTTGGAGTGAAATATTTTTCTTATACTTTTTGTTTTTAAACGTTTTTATTATAATAAATATCTATTTTTTATATTTTCTAGATAAATTATCAAACACATGAGCCATTTGCCCTCTTTTCTTTTAACTTTTTGGTGCCAAAGGGTTATTGGCTATTATGAAAACTATAGGAGATAAGTGATATATATTAATTTTAGTGGGGGAAAATTGGCAATCTCCCTTTTTGCATTGCTATTCAGCTATTACTTTAATTTTACATCAATTTCTACACATAAGCTTAAATAAATAACTTATGACTCCATCAAAAAAGAAAAAAAAATTCAAGCAGTTGTGGCTATATCACATGAATACATTCCAATTAAAAAATTGACATTATAATTTAACAGATAGTTGTCGGTTTAATTGTTAAAATTTAAGTCAATTATCCAGTTTATCCTGGCATCCTTAACAACTATATTATGGTCTTAATACAAGTTCAGAGTTATGTTTAACCATACCAATATTATGGTCTAACGATCACATGGGTGCAAATATATTTTTAGAAGTTAATTTCCTTCATTAGTTCATTTATGTAATTACTAATGAAACAATTACTCTTAAAACGCCATGTATCCACTCAATTATAATCCTATTAGGCGAACAATTCGAAAATGAAATTTTCAAAGTAGCCAATGTGGTTATTTCAATTTATAAAAATCATTAAAATCATCCCTGATTATGAAAAAATCTTAGAAAAACTTAATAAAAATTTTAGAGATAACCCAATTCAGCTATGGGAAGTTGATAAAACTTATGCCAAAATTAAGGGATATTATCATTTTACTACCAAAGTTTTACTGACATATCATGTCAGTACCAAGATTTGCCGAAAAGTGCATTTTACTACTAAAGTTTTGCGCCGTTATCAATTCACTACCATTTCGTTAGCAACATTAAAAATTTGCTGATGTCATAAGGGTATCAAAGACATTTCCAGCTGTAAGAGTAAAATTGTCTGTTAATTTGATAGATAAATTATCATTTTACTACCAAGTTTTTAGGAGAATTATCATTTTACTACCGAATTTTTAGGGAAATTATCATTTTACTACCGAATTTTTAGGGGAATTATCATTTTACTACCAAACTCTTGGGAGTAAAATTGACTTTTAACTCAATTTCAGTTAAACATTAACTTTTTCTTAGCGGAATGATAGTGAATTGATAACGGCGCAAAACTTTGGTAGTAAAATGCACTTTTCGGCAAACCTTGGTACTGGCATGATATGTCAGTAAAACTTTGGTAGTAAAATGATAATTTCCCCAAAATTAAAATTAAAAGATCCAAATTTAATCATAAAGGTCAAGCCCATGAGATATGAGCAAGAAAATAGAAAAAGAATTTGATAAACAAATTCAAGAATCTAAGAGTCCACAAAGTAGTCCAGCATTTATGGTTAGGAATCATGCAGAAATTAAACAAGGAAAATTAAGCCGATATGGCTATTAATTATAAAGAATTAATAAGTATTCCAAACTTGATGGATACCTTTTATCTTATTAAAATACATTAATTATTTATGCAATTAATAAAAATATATACAACATGTTTAATTACAAATTTGGCTTTTGACAAATCAAACTTGAAGAATAAAGCTTACCACTTGCTGCATTTGGTACACCTTAAGGACAATATGAATGGGTTGTGATGCCTTTTCAACTAAAAAATGTTCCACAAATATATTTATGAAAAATGGATAAAATTTTCAAACAATTTCATGAATTATGTGGGTATGTTTAGATGAGACATTAATATTTTTCTAATAATGAAATAGATCCACTACTAGAAAAATGGGCTTTACTGACACTTCGTTACTGACACTTTGCAAAAAGTGTCAGTACTTATGTACATATGCACCATTTTCCGCTTTTGACAAATAGGAATCAGAGATTAATGATACTAGGGTGTCAGTAAACTAAACATAAAAAATCACTAACACTAAAGTATCAATGATAAAAAAAATTCATAAAAATTTTGTTTTAGCTCCAACTCGAACCTGGGAGCTCTAAGATTTAAAGCTTTAATGTTTGGAGCACAGACCATCAAATCTCGATGAGTCAAAGTCATAATAATATTTAAATTATTAAAAAATAAAAATACAAATAACAATAACATAAAACACACTTGTTCTCCCCATCTAGACTATATCGACTGTCTCTATCTTGCTTTCATCGTTCACTTTCGCTTTCGTTTTTCTCTTCTCGATCTCTTCTGTTTTGCACTATCCATTTACAAATTAAATTCAATTAATTTAGATAGATAATGAAAACCTAAAACTCTGATTCGTTTTTCCATTTTCCCCAAATTGAAACACAAACCAAAACCCTAATCGCTTGTTATCGAAAGGGTTTTTCTCCAACTTAACCATCCAGTGCCTATACTAGGCAAGCAAGTAAAAGCCATCGACAAGGGGTGAAGTGGCACCATCGGTTCGGTATTCAGGTAATCTCATTCTCCCTGACAAGTTAAGTCCAGAGAAAGAACTGTAGAGGAGGTTATCAGTTGGTAATGGCAGAATGCTTTATTTTTTTGTGCAATTTAATTATTGGGTTTGTTTTAATTTGGCTTATGAATAATATTTTTGAATTTTTATTTTTGGGTTGTTTCAGATATTTAGAAATTGAACAGTCGTGCAACCCTGGTGGGTTTTGTTTTCCAAATTTTTTATTTATTTATTTATTCGTAACTTGAAATTTTTGTTCTTATTTTCTATATCTTCACTCACATGCAGTCCAAAAATACAGGCATTTTAAGTGGTGCATTACTTAAACTCAAAACACTTGCTGCTGCGACTCTGTTTTTTCTGCCACATTTGAGGTCAGTTTCAAACTTTTGTGCATGTGATTTACTGTCATTGTTATTTAAAACTAAGAATGTGCATTTTTTTTAGTTTCTGAAATAAACTGTTAGCTCCGTTTCTTAACTTTGAGCAATAAGTTAGTTGATTTTGAATGTACTAAAATATGAAATTTGATTTTAGCTTTTGCCTTTGTGATTAGGAGATGATTGTTTGGGTGTTATATTGGCTGAACGACTGTGTATTTAGTGGTTACAAACTATTTACATCTCTGTTTCATGTAAAGAGATTCAAATTTTGTTATATAATCCTACTTGTTTATTTATTCTGTTTTGGTTGGACGATTTGTAATAGAGACAATGACTATGATATGAATTAATTAAGTTCGTGGTTGTGAGTATTTTGAGATTGTATAAAGTTGATGATTTGTGTTTGATTCAATAAAGAAATGCTTGTTTTAAAGTAGTTCTGCATGTTGTATTTGAAGTTAAAAAATGATTTATAGAATCTTAAAAAATGGCTTGCAAAGTGGTATGAAGACATTATTTATTTGAACTCTTAACTTTTGTTAGTTACTTGACTTATGAATTAGTTCGACTACTTAAAAAGCCATTAGCACCCATCTTACCTATTAATCTCCTATTTAAGTTTCAAAACTTATTTTGTTTCAATTTCAGGATTTTGTCTAAATTATTATTATAATTAATGATTTATAGGGCTATTAATGATTTTCCAGAATTATAAGTTTATTATTACAACTATAATCATAATAACATTGAACTTTAAATTAATCATGCAATTTAATTAAACTTAAACTAACATTACATATGTGAACAGGTAAAATATTTGAAATGGATAGAAGTTGGATAACTTGTGATAGATTGTCTGTAGAGAATCGTTCTGGAGTTGCTGATTTCTTAGATTTTGCCATTTTGAATGCTGAAAATCGAATGTCAATTAGATGTCCTTGCACCTTTTGTTGTAATATGGAGTTTCATACTCCTCAACAAGTGAAGGATCATTTATTTGAAAAAGGTTTTCTCCCAAGATATATTGTTTGGACTTGGCATGGTGAGACTGACTCTAAATCTACATTTACAAACTGTGAAGACCATTCACATAGTCAAAGATTTAGATGTCATGATTACAGTAATATAATTGACATGGTCGAAGATGCTTACGAGCATTGTGATAGAGATCCTAGTTCTTTTAAGGATATGCTTGAAGATGCTGAAAAGCCTTGTACCCGGGTGCAAAACATTCAAAGTTATCTAGTTTAATGAGACTTTACAATGTGAAAGGGAACTATGGGTGGTCCGATAAAGGGTTTTCTGCTTTCTTAGAAGTCCTTGCTGATATTTTGCCAAATAATAATACTCTACCTATGTCAATGTACGAGGTTAAGAAAACAATGAAAGTGCTAGGCTTAGAGTATGAAAAAATACATGCATGTCCAAATGACTGCATTTTGTATAGGAATGAATTTGCTGATCTTGCTGAATGCCCAAATTGTGGAGCATCTAGGTATAAAAAAAAAAAAGATAGCTCAACAAAATTTAGGAAAGGGGTTCCTAAAAAGGTATTATGGTATTTTCCACCTATTCCTAGGTTGAAAAGATTGTTTTAATCACCACAAACAGCTCAAAATTTAACATGGCATGCTAATAAAAGAATTAGAGATGGCAAACTTCGCCACCCAGCAGACTCACCAGCCCGGCAACTAATTGACAATAAGTGGCCAAAATTTGCACAAGAACCTAGAAATCTCCGTTTAGCTCTCTCAACTGATGGGGTTAATCCACATAGTACACTTAGCACTACTTATAGTTGTTGGCCTGTTATATTAATAATATATAATCTTCCTCCATGGTTGTGTATGAAGAGAAAGTTTTTTATGTTGTCACTTTTGATATCTTGCCCTAAACAACCTAAAAATGATCTAGATGTATACCTAGCACCTTTGATTGAGGACTTAAAAACTCTATGGGATGTAGGTATTGATGTTTATGATGCTTATAGAAAAGAAACCTTTAATTTACGGGCTGTCTTGATGTGGACAATCAGTGACTTTCCAGCATACGGAAACCTCTCTGGTTGTACTGTTAAGGGCTATTATGCTTGCCCAATTTGTGGGATAGACACTTGTGCATGTTGGCTACCACATAGTAGAAAAATGTCATATATGGGCCATCGTCGCTTTCTACCACTCGGTCACCTATTTCGGAAACTGAAAAAGGTTTTTAATGGGAAGCAAGAGTGGAATGAGCCTCCTAAAACTTTGTCTGGTGGGGAAATCTTTAATATGGTGGAAGATATAGATATTAAGTTTGGGAAAAAGAAGGCCAAAAAGCGAAAACATGATGGCGGTGGTGGCGGTGATGGTGATGAGAACATAACTAAAAAATTGTACAAAAAAAAGTCAATCTTTTTTTAGTTAGACTATTGGAAGCATTTATTATTTCACCATCAATTAGATGTGATGCACATTGAAAAAAATGTGTGCGAAAACATATATGACACATTACTTCATCAATCAGGCAAAACAAAAGATGGGATTAATGCTAGAAAAGATCTTGAGTCTTTGAAGATCAGGGGAAAACGAGTTCCTGATGAAACAAACAAAAAAAACAAAGTCCTGCCTCCAGCTCCCTATACTTTGAGTAAAAAAAGAAAAAAAAAACAGTTTTGTGAAACCTTGTTGAGTGTGAAAGTCCCTGATAGGTATTCTTCCAATGTCCAAAACCTTGTTTCAATAGATGATTGTCGGCTACAAGGCATTAAGTCCCATGACTGTCATACTTTGATGCAACAATTTCTAACACTAGCCATTCGAATCTGTTTGCCTATAAATGTGAGAAGGGCCATAATCAGGATGTGCTTCTTTTTTAATACATTGTGCTGTAAAGTGGTAGACCCTAATACTCTTGACCAATTGCAAGAGGAACTTGTAATCACTTTATGCTTACTGCAGCAGTACTTCCCACCTAGCTTTTTTGACTTAATGATCCATTTAACAGTCCACTTAGTTGAACAAGTTAGGTTATGTGGGCCTGTTTATCTTCGATGGATGTATCCTTTTGAGAGACAAATGAAAACTCTCAAGGATTATGTTCGTAATCGCTACCACCCTGAGGGTTGTATTGTAGAAAGTTATATTGCAGAAGAAGCACTTGCATTTTGTGCTGAGTACCTCTCAAATTGTGATGTTATTGGGCTGCCTACTGGTTGTCCAATTGATTTATCTATCAAAAAGCCTTTGGGAGGTGCAAACATAAAGGTGGTTGATGATCCTTTGTTGGCACAAGCACACCGGTGTGTTCTAATGAACACCCCTGAAATCCAAATATATATCGAGTAAGTTGTTAATTTTTTCAAAAAAATATAACTATTGTATTATTAGATTAATAGACTAGTTTTTAAATCTTAATATGGTCTCACTGTAGGGAGCATATGCATTATTTGGCATCAAGAAACCCCTATAAGGCAAAAACAAATCTGTGGTTGCAAAATGAACACACACGTACATTTTCTGGTTGGTTACAAGCAAAGGATATAATTACTTAACTAAATACAATATATGATATAAACTTTAACAAGATTTTTCTACATGTTACTAATTACTGTACTTATTAATTTAAATTATAGGTGGCACATGATAAAGCAAATAATGTGCCGATTGACGAAATAGTGTGCTGGTTGGCAAACAAACCACGCTCAAGCGTGGTGACCTTCTCTGGCTACGAGATAAATGACTTCAATTTTACAACGAGGGACCGGGACTGTAATCGTGTGACCCAAAATAGTGGTGTTAGGGTTGTTGCTAACACTCTACAGATTTCAAGCTCAAAAGATAAAAGTCCTCATTTTGGAGACATGAAGTTTTATGGAGTCATTGATGAGATTTGGCAGCTTGATTATCTAATGGTTAAAAAAACACTTTTCAAGTGTGATTGGGTAGATGATAGAGGGGTTTGCACTGACAATTTAGGTTTCACTGTAGTTGATTTAAATCGGATTGGCTATAAATCTGATTGCTTTATTCTGGCTTGTCATGCAAAGCAAGTATTTTATGTAAAGGACCAGCTAGAGAATAATAAATCAATAGTTTGTTCAGTGACCGACAAAGCTTATAAGTTAAATGGGGAAAGATGTGAAGACGTGGATGTATCTTCTCCATTATCTAACAAACTTCCAGTATGTGAGTTGGATGAGAAAGATGATGAAGGAATTTATGACAGAAAAGATTGTGATGCTATTCCAATAGATATTGATTTAGAAAATCAGTGAATGCATTATTGTAGTTAGTTTCTAGCACCAATTTTCAAAGTTTTCCAGTAAGTGATTTATTTATTTCATTATATGCTATTGCTCTTGTATTAACTTATTAATCTAAATGATATACTTATTTATTTTAATCATTTTCAGGATTGTAGGAGATGGCTGACGATGTTGAGTTCACTCTTCCGGAGCTCGACGGAAGACCAAGGAGAAGAAAACAAACAAAAAAAAAAGGTTTGCAAAAACAAGAAGTTAGTCATGAAGCTGCAATTGAGTACAATTCTTATGGTGTTCCGGTTGGAAAGGGAAGAAATGATCTTAGGAGTTACATTGGAGTCATTGTACGTGAAACAATTTCAATTTTACTTGATGATTGGAGGCGTGTGCCACTGGAGATGAAGGAAACTTTGTGGGTTCATTTTCAGGTTTTGTTTTCTTGTTTCATAGTATGTTTAAAGATTTTATATAACTTCCAGATTTTTTTAAAGTTGATGCTAATCCATGTTATTGGTTGACAGAAAAAATTCAAATTGAGCTTGAAATGCAAAAGCCAAGTATTAAAGTGGATGGGGGTTGCATCAAGAAACTTTCGTTGTGAACTGGCAACTGAATTCGTTCTACCTAACAAGGACGATCGAAAGTCACTAAGGTTGCCTCCTATTGAATATCCAAGCATTAAAAAGGAAGATTGGAAACTTTTTGTTGACAAAGTTTTGTCTGAACAATTTCAGGTGTGTTGTTTGTTAATATTACCTGATTTAATTGTTGGTAGTTACTAATAATCAGTGGTAACTTTTTGTTCTTCATATAAACTGTTTGTGCAGGAAAAAAGTAAGAAGGCAAAAGACAAAAGAGCAAAGAATGTTGTATAGAAAAGTAAGTGGGGTAATATGGAGTAATTACAGTAACATAAGTAATCTAATGCGTATAATATAATAGAATCAATTATTTATGTTTTATGTCACCTTGTAACAGAAAAAGGAGAGTGGAGTTTCTGAGCGGGAGATTGATCGTAGTGAAGCTTGGTTAATGGCACGAGCAGACCGAGATGGCAAATATGCTTCTGATGTGACGCCAATTGCTGAGAAAATAGTAAGTCACTTGTATACTTAATTCTTATGAATTTTCTTTATAATATGTGTGTGTGGGGGTAGATATTTACGTACATATATACTACTTTTTGTAATAATTGTATGGCAACATTTACAAGTGACAGAAACTCAGTAAGATTTTATCAGAACTTATTTCTTCGCATATAAAAAGGTTAAAACTTGTGTGAGGTGTTGTCTTGTAATATTTTATGTAGTTTCAATTTGAACTGTATATGGATTTGCTCTTTGTTAAAGATTCAAGAAGGATATTAGTTTAGTTTAGCTGATGTCTTGTACTCGTAATTGCGGATTTACAATATTTTTTTTGTAGAATGAGCTGAAGAGTCAAGTTGAACAAGGAACATTCCAATCACAAGGGTCACATGACATTCTAGGTGAAACTCTTCAGAAGCAGCCAAATGGAAGCAGGGCGCAAGGAGTGGGGCAATTCGTCACCCCATCTATGTACTTTCATGTCCCTGATGCCACTGAGTTAGCAAGAGAAAGAAATATGTATCAAGAGAGTTTCCAATTCATGTCTGCTCAATTAGAACGCATGAATGCAAGGTTAACTGCGTACAACAATACTGAAGTTGGAAGTTCTAACTTTCCTAAGCCCAAAACTTCCACTGGTGTTCAGATTGACAATGATCAACAATCCCCTGAAACTCTTGGAAAAAGAAAGGTATATGGCCTGTTACATGTCATTATTTTATTTCCATTTGTATATGCATGTATTACTACTAATGGTATGTATTTTGATTATTGCAAAGGCTGATTTCCCATCCGGTAAGTCGACTCCAAAATCTGTGAAGAGTAAAATCAAGGACAGTCCCACCACAATTTCCCAAGCAACTCCTTAACAAACCCCCGAAAAAGTAGACTGTGAAATTACTTCAAAGCCCACACCGAGAAGATCTCCTCGACTAACTCCTAAAGTACTAGATAGGCAATTCTTCTGTCATGACAAAGTACCCAACAAAGAACCACCAGTTATCAGACCAACAGAAGTAGCCAAAAAAGAACCCAGAGTCATCATACCAGCAGAAGTAGCCAAAAAAGAACCCAGAGTCATCAGACCAGCAGAAATAGCCAAAAAAGAACCCCGAGTCATCAGACCAGCAGCAAAAGACCTCAATGTACGTGTGAAGAATACACGGGCAGCAGCACGATCAAGAAAGAATGACATGAGTGAATATATGAACATGTTTAACCTGTTCATCGAGAATTCTTTACCTCGGTTGATCAGGATTCGGCATGACACAGCAACCTTTGGTGAAATTTGGGAAACACACTTGGACAAAATGATTTGTGCTGAAATCATCGAGTTTAAAGAGGTCTCAAACTGCATCATTAACATATGGATCAAGTACGGTAAATCATAACTTATGTTTTAGTAAACTTGGCCCTATTATTTTGTTTCCTATATTCAAACTTACTTCGTTATATATATTTGTTTCCTCTTAGACACCTGTATGAGGAGATGGAGAGCAATGGAAGTACTAAACCAGTTCAGTTTGGGCTTTTTGAGAAACTATATCCAAGGGTCAGTTTCAAAGACAGGACTCAATACATTTCAAAACTGTTAGGCTTGGCAGAATTGGGACAAGTCATCGTATTCCCGTATAACCCTGGGTATAACCTTTTTCATTTGCTAGTAATATTCTTTAATTTGTAGATTAATCACTTTTACTTGTAATTCATGTGTGAGAACAATTTTTACTTTGTTTAGTGCCCACTGGGTGTTATTGGCAATTGATATGGTGAGACGTACAACCTATTACCTTGATCCTTTGGAAGGTAGTCCTGATGAAGAGCTAATGCAGATTGTCAATCAGTTAAGTTTGTTATTTGTATCTTTGATCATGCTATTTTATTTTTATGTCTTATGCTAATTATTTGCTAACGTTAGCTATGTCTCTTAATTGTAGGGGGATTTGAATACATCAGAGTTTAAATTCTAATACAAAGGCCAATGTTCAATGGATACCTGTCAAGGTAAAAATCAGACAAACCTAACTAATTATTGTTAACGTACAGTAAAAAATTAATGTAATTTTGACCTTGTAGTGTCCGAGGCAGCCGAGCAGCTTTGAATGTGGTTACTATGTGATGAAATACATGCAAGATATCATCACAAATGTGAACGTTCTGAAAAATAATGTAAGTATTGAAAATGATTTTTACAATACTGTATCATATTTTTTTAATTTATTGTGAAATGAATCAGCTCAAACACCTGTGTGCTTCTTTACAATTATCTTTTTATTGCGTATTGTATGCATTTTATAAACTGTGAGGGTACTTATAATGGTGACTATGTTGCATACTGTTGAATAGATTATATGAATATCCATATAGACATGAATTAGGATTTGGGATATACACAATGTACTGCATATCCCAACACAAAACAATTGTTTGGGTTGCAAAGTAGTTGTTAGTGGGGATGTGCTATGGTGTTGTTGCTTGTACTTTACTTTGATGAGGATAAGTTGTCATCCTAATTAAGGTTTTGTATCTACATCCATATTTGTATTAAATCGCGTACTGTTGGGGTTCACAAGTTGCTTCGGCTATCAAATATTGTTGTTGTTGGGGTTCACAAGTTGTTTTTTTTTTTTGGAATTACCATGATCAGGATGTTCAGTATTTACCTATATAATTTTGGATAAAACAGTAACATTGTTGGAGTTTATTTGTTGGCTTTAATTGTTAACACACAAATGTATTTAAATGAATGATAATTAAGTAGTTTAGTCAAGGATTTTCGGTGAATAACTTGTTGTTTTAAAATTAAAGTTCAAGGGAGTTGAGGAATACACTGTCAAGGACCTCTCGCGACTTCGTGATCAGTGGGCTACATACGTTGCCAAGTTAATTACAGCCTACAATCGCGAGGTAACATACAAGTAATTTATGATTATTTTTCCTTAAAACAAATCTGTGATTTATTTTTTGTGGTGTGCTAATTGATTTTATATACTTGTAGGTGGAAAAAAAATGAAGGCATATGCGGACTCCAAAATCAGTGACTCCAAAATCAGTGACATTGTTATCTGTTTTTTCTTCTTGGCTAAATTTTCCGAAATTAATTTAGTACTTTACCGTGTATACTACTTGTTCAAAGCTTAATTTTGTACTTGAACTTGTTTTTTACCCCCAAACAATGATGTATTTGAACTATTTTAATTTAACTGATGTATTTGAAATGTGTATTATGTGAATTGCATTACAAGATTTGGTATGTTTAATATATTTTGGGTTTATTTTAATTGTAAAATAAACATGAATAATGTCATTAAAAAAAATAAAACACAACCGGTATAGCACCGTTAATACTGACACTAATTATTTAAATGACGAAAAGAATTTTTGATGTTACTGAGTCAGTGGATTCCTGATACTGTAGTCACATAAATCAGTGACATGTAAATAGTATCATTAAATGCTAACGCGATTGAGTCACTATCCTTGTGACTCTCTAGTGACACAAAATACTGACATAAAAATAGTATCAACTGATACTAACATCATAGTATCACTATGGTGGTGATACTATAGTGACACAAAATACTGACGAAAAAATCACTGACACCAAAGATTAGTGTCAGTGTGTTCTGGCTTGAGCATTACTGACACAATTAACAAGTGTCAGCAAAAGTAATTACTGACACTAAATTGGTGTCAGTAAAGCCCATTTTTCTAGTAGTGATCACATTAATCATCTTATTTTATTATTATTATTATTATTTTACAGAAAAATGCAAGAAACATAAAATACTACTTTTTAAAAGGAAAAGTGAGATAATGAAACTTAGAATAGAGTTTCTAAGATTAATAATAGACGAAATTGGAATTGAGATACAACCTCATATTTCTAAAAAAATATATTTATTTTTAAATAAGTTAGAATCTAAAGAGTTGATTTAAAGATTTTTAAGATGTCGTAATTATACTGAAAGTTTCATAGAAAACTTAGCAAAAGAAAGGCAACCCCTAGAAGGATAATTAAAAAAGAATAATACAAAAACATGGGAAGATCTCCATACAAACATTGAAGATTAAAAAGAAATGTAAAAATCTATTAAGATCAGGATTTCCAACAACCAATGGTAATTTAATTTTTGAAACAGATGCTTATGACAATCACTAAGGAACAATGTTAAAAACAAATTAAGAAAAGATTTGTAATACAAGCTGAACATTTAAACCTGCAAAAAAAGAAGAAAAGAATTAGCATAGTAATGAAAAGAACTTGTTAGCTATTAAAAATGGGATAGCTAAATTTACTTTCCTTTTATTACAAAAAAAAAAAAAATTAAGGTTAGATCTTATAATACTCAGGTGAAAATATTTATAGTCAAGCAAACTACCTAATTTACCTCAATATAAGAGATTAATTAGATGACAACAATTCTTCGCAGAATTTGATTTTGAAATTAAATATATTAAAAGATTTAACAATTATACTGAAAATTTTCTTAATATCAAAATAGAATGGAGAAGAATATTTCTAAAATAATAAAAGGTATAATGATGTGCTCTGAAGATTAAGAATTGTTTCACAAAGGAAATATGATGACTTCTGATGGGCTTTCTATGATTGATGATGCCCAAGAAGAATTAGTAAATTTTTTCAAGACAAAAGTTTACAAAATCGTCTAGAAGTTCAAACATCATAACAATATATTAGCAATATGCTAAAAAAGATCTATTTCAAGAATCAAAATAAGGGGTTGATTACTAATAATTCATCACAAAACTTAAAGACCAAAATCCAAAGCATTTACTCACAATTCATGATCTATCAATATACAAAGGGGGAAAGTTACCAAAACTCTTCACAGAGCTTAAAGTCTCAATATACAAAAAGCGGACAGTTTAGTCAAAGGCCAAATTCTAATTAGAATGTGACTATGCTTATGAATACAAGAGAATTAGTAAATTAGCTTATGAGATTCGTCTTAATTAGGTTATATTACTATATCATTAAGGATTATACTAAAAATTAACTTCATTCAAGAAACGAATCCAGAAATAATAAAAAAACATGTTTAATATGGTTTTATTAATCTTATTTATGTCAGTGAAAATTGCTGGGAGCCAGAATTAGTTCTAAAAACAATCATAGAAGCTATTATTAGCCTAAAAAAAGTAACTAAGACAAAAGAGTCAATTTATGTCAAATTTCTTACTACTTGCCCAGTGTACTATAATACATGGTATCCAGCAATGCACATGATATAAGTTGGAATTAATAGCAAAAGAATTAATCCAACCATTATTTTGGATCAAGTCTACAATGACTATGATCTTAAGTTATTTGAGTCGAAAGTTCTCTCCAACAAAAGAGCAATTGGCATGAAAGTCTTCTATGAATAATTTTAGAGGATAAGCAAGGAAAAAGTATTGCTACGTCAAGTCATAATAGAGTATATAATCTTTTCTTTAAAAAGAAAAGAAAGCATTTTAACCAGGCAAGCCATCTTGAAAGAAAAAAAAAGGTGATTTACAAAAATCTTATAGAATCTAGCCAGCCAATGCACCACGAGATATGTAAAGTGCTAGGCATCAATTAGATTATGGCTTTTGCTATGAAAGGTCAAAAAAGGGCACAATCGAAGAAGATATGTCTCTAGATGAAGACCTCATAATAGGTATGTGGCAGGAGACCATTGAAAGATAAAAGATGCCTGCTTAAGAATCAATAATTTAGAAAGAAAGAAACCGAGGGAAAGGACAAACCTTTGTCAGCCAAAGAAAAAAAGATGATAACAGTTGCCATCAATAATATCAAAAAAGACAATAAGGAGAAATAGTCACCTTATCTCCATAAAATCTACCACAAGGATGTTGCATATGTAGGAGAGATAATCTTATTTCTTATTCAAGTCCATATATAGAGTCATGTAAGAGCGGAGAAGCATTTGCATCTCTCACGACCCTCATCTTCAAACTTTCTTTGTAAAAATTTCAGTGATAAAATAAAGAACTCTTTTGGAGTGAAACTATCATCTTCTATATATCTTGTTTTTAATTTTTAGAAATATATTAAGAATCTTACATGTCTGCACTCATATTAAAAGAAGAAGACTCCATATTACTCAGCAATCTTCCTAAGATGATTGCTAGAAAGTCACTCAGACAAATCCTGTTCGGCCAATTTACAATGCGTTATGTTGGGTTGTATGGAACAGTCCTTGAGGTAATTCTACAGGACATGTATGGAGTTATTGCGATGCCAACTATGGACCAATCTATAATTGGAGAGAACTAGTGAATCTATTCCAAAATTTCAAAAAGAATAGTACACTAATTAACATTATGAATTACCTTATATTTTTTCACAAACAAAAACATGTTGGGCCTTGATTGTTTCCTAGAATTTATAAGATATGAGGTGATAATAGTAACTCAATTTTAGAAAAATGGAAAGATCAGTCAATAGACCTCTAGATGCAGTTGATAATTTAGATTTTGTCAAGAATATCGAGTTATTGATACAATAAGGATTGTTAATACTCGATTAATTGCAAGCAAATGCTTGTACGAAAATATGAAAAGGATAAACATTGAATGAAACAATGAAATTTTTGAAATTTTTGAAGAAAAAATAGGGTAGCATTAATGGAATATCTTAATCAGTCTTGAAATAATTCAAGATAGCAAGTGCAAGATAAATAAAAGGTCTCTAGAACATCAATAACAAAGGTTGAATAATAAATAATAATAACAACAATAATAATATGAACTTTTCAATTTAGGACGCTAGATTTAGATTGCAAAATATATGTGAAAGCATTGATGATATATATCTTGAATGGGAAAATAGATTAGAAATATATATAAATATGCTAGAAGAAAAATTTGGTCAATGACTAGAAAGTCAAGGAGTTATAAAATGCAAGTGCTAATGTATACTCAGAATTTATAGATCTTTATGAATATTATAATCATTTAAACCTTTATAAAATATGGTAAAAGCTTTAAAAATAGATGTAGAAGAGATGAACAAAGAAGTCATCCAACAATTCAGAATCAATAATTAAGTATATAAGGACCTAACCGAAGAAATGAAAAAATATTTGAATAAAAGAAAAATCTATGACAAAAACAAAACTAATCACGTGTTGTTGAGATATCAATTTGTTAGTCAATTCAACAGATCGCAATTTATAATAGTTGTAAATTCTGATGACTAAAGATGGCCAATGGACCGGGGCCATGTGGCGTGACATGGGCATAACATGACACGAGCAGTTTCGGTAGGACACGCGGCACGGCACGGCACGTACGTTGGCTGGGTTGGGCTTAGAATCTTAATTACGTGGGCCTTAAAAGTATGGCACGATTAGAGATGGATCAAAGCACAGTATGGAAAAAAACACATAACAAGTACGCTTCACTAATGGGCTAGTACATGGCCCGTAGGTTATCAATAGCATATGAGCCAAAATATATCAAAGTAAAATTTTTTAATGAGAAGTAAACAAAAAAATGTTATGACTTTACAAATATCTTGAAATTAAATTTTTTAATATATTTTATTAGCATAGGCTTTTAAAAATTAATTTAAGTGTTAGTTTAAAAAATTTCTAATTGTCTTATGTTTATAATTTGTTAAATGAATAAATGAAATTTAAATAATTTCTTTGAATATATTTTATATTTTGGCCGCTTGAGTTTATAGATTTGTATTAATCATTACTATGATCTATGGAATTAAATTTACGTATTGTTGTATTATAGTTTATTATTGTGAAATTAAATATATAGTTGTGAAATTCTGATAAATTGATTATGAAACGTTAATTGTTCCCTTAATAAAAATTATTTTTATTGTTGTTGTTGTTGTTCTTCTTCTTCTTCTTCTTATTATTATTATTACTATCTACTACTACTATTACTATTATTGTTGTTGTTGTTATTGTTGTTGTTATTATTATTATTATTATAAGTGCATGAGCTGATGGGCTTGAAAAAACACGTAAGGCACGTGGGTTTAAATAAAGTACGCCAGGCATGTGGTCATGCCGTGGGTCATACTAGACCTAAAAGAAAAAATTTGAACACGACACAACATAGTCCGTTTACTTAATAGGTCGTATCGTACCGCCCCACAAACCCAAATGAACTTTAGTTTGATGGGCCATGCCGTGCCGTTGGCCACCTTTAGTCATGACCCCTTCAATTTTTTAAACAAAACAAAGAGAAAATCGGGAAATTTACAAAAATAGTCATAAAATTTTTACATTTTTCAAATTTAACCCCTCAAATTTTTTTCTATTATAACTAGTCAAATGCTAAATTTTTGGACCAAATTGCCCTCGCCACTTTCATCGAATTTTCAAACAATGCCACTCTTACAATACTCAACACTCTCAACAAACCTTAACTCTCTCAACACCCTCAATAAACCTCAATACTCTCAACATTCTCAACACTCTTAGCATAACAAAAGTATAAAATCATCAATTGGAGAGTATTCTAAAGGTTATTCCATGTTCTTACAGTATTCTAAAGGTTATTCCATGTTCTTACACAAATATAAATTTTTAATGTATTAAGTCTATAGTTTAAGTTCAAAATTGATGTAGATTTTGTTGTAAATGTTGTTATTTTTCATTTATAAAGTACTGTAATTTGTTAAAGTAGTTAGATTTGAGTTGAGAAATAAAAAAATTGTTGAAAATAGTGGAAATTCGAGTTAGAAACGAAACCCAGATTATGTGCGACATGTACGTTTTGGAAGTCATAACTTAAGCTATATGTGTCCGTTTTTTGCGTATGATATACCGTTTCAAAGCTTACGACGAGACGAATCAAACTCATAACTTTTTCGCCGGTCTCCCCCATGATCAAACCAAAAATTTGCATCAATTTAAGTGCAACGAGCACCTATTGCACAAAAAGTTAATTTCACAAATATTCTCCGTTTTTTACGCAAATGTTTGGTTTGATCATGGGGGAGACCAGCAAAAAAGTTATGGGTTTGATTCGAAACGATAGATTATACGCAAAAAAGGGACAAATATAGCTTAAGTTATGACTTCCAAAAAGTACCTAGCACATACTGTAATTTTGTGCGACAGGCTGAATTATGTGTGACATATTGTAATTTTACCTTGAGAAACTAAATCCAATCAATTTGTTTAGTTTGTTTTAAAAGTTTTTTATGTAAAAATGATAAGGTTTTAACTATATATGAGTTACTTAATATTTATCAGGATTTAAGCACTAGAATAAATCGAATCTTGATCTAAGAATGCCAATGGGATGGGGTGGGGTGGGGGTGGAGAAGCCTACCCTATTCCCCACTCCATTAAAAATTTCATCACCATTCCCCAATAAATTTAGAGGAGTGGGGATTGATTTCCCAATCTTCATGCCATTCTTTATTTATTTATTTTATAGTAAATATTGATATATGATTCCAATAAATCAAAATTAAGATTTAAATAAAATTATTATCATATTATCATGTATCTAAATTATTTTTAAAAAATCTCCAAATGTTTGAAATAATATCTTGAAATAATATCAAAATTGAAAAATATTTGAAGAGAGCGGTATCTTAAGAGAGAAAAGAAAACATAACAATGTTTTAGGTTGAATAAAAAATTATATTGTAGGGTTTTATTTTAATTATAGCCCATTTATTTCAAGTAAAAATAAAAAGAAAAATTATTAACTAACATTGTAATTGACAAAATAAAAATTATTAAATAAAAATTAGAAAAATATTTATATATAATAGGGATTGGGGTAGGGGGTGAGGTGGAGAATACAAAACTAAATGCTACCCTATTAAGAGTTTGAGAATTATTTTTCCCTAATTGCCCACTCTATTCCCCACAAATTATTCAAAATTTATCCTATTTACGGTGGAGCCCCATGGGACGCCAAATTCATGGAAGATTTTATCATTTCTATCTTGTTCCCACTTGACACGCTTCACTTTAATAATGCAAACCACTTTTTGAAAAAATAAAATAAGGGTGATGGTAGAACTACAATATTTTATACAAATAAATATAATCAAAATTTATTGATTAGATAAAAATATAAAATAATAAAAATAAATCGCGTGAAACAGTAACTATTTTAATTCAACTAATTTTATCATTACTAATAAAAAATAATGCACAACCTCTCAATATTTTTTAATAAATAATTTACCAAATTTATAAATTTGTTTATTCGCATGAATTAGTTAAATTCCCAGGTACAAAAGAGCACAATATTTTTAAATTTTTTATTTAAAAATAACTATATTTTAACTATATATGAGTTAGTGAATATTTATTAGGCGAGTTAGTGAATATTTATTAGATTTTAACCACTCGAATAAACCGTATATTGATCCCATCCCAGTTGTCACCCTTAACCTTAATAACGCAGACCATTTTTTTAAAAAATAATAAAAATGAAATAAGAGTGAGGATGGAATTATATATTTTTATACAAATGAATATAACATAAATTTATTAATTAAATAAATATATAAAAAATAATAAAAATAAATTACGTGAGTCAACAATTATTTTAATTCACCTAATTTGATGATAACTATGTCTTTACTAATAAAATAATGCACAACCTCTCAATATTTTTTAATAAATAATTTACCAAATTTATAAATTTTTTTATTCGCATGAATTAGTTAAATTCCCAGGTACAAAAGAGCACGGTATTTGAAAGGGGAGCGTTTCTTCTCTCTCTTTCTCTTTACTTCGTGGTTCAAAATGCCGTTATCCTCCAATACAGCCATCGCCCTCCCTACGCTTCCTATTCCGGTTTCTTCAATTCCACGTCCACAGGTATACTCTGAGTCTGTAATCATTACTTTTTAATTTTTTAAAATTGTTTCTAAATGGAATAATTGTCACTAATTGCAGGTAAATTGTAGAATCGAAATTTTCAGTGGTCAAAGAATCGTCACATTTTCGCCGTACAGAAGAAAACGCAATTGTCTCACCAATTCGGTTTCAAGCGATGGCAACAACTCCATTAACGTCGATATTCCCTTTCCCAGTGACTATTCAGAGCTTCTTGATCAGGTACGCTGGCTTCTGCATTTGTTTATTTACCTTTTTATTAGATTAAGCTTTAGGATCTGTTTGATATCGAGTTCTTGTAGTTTTTAACTGTATATGTGTGGTGAAAAAAAAAAAAAAGGCTATAGCTGTGATGTAAAAGTTGACTGTGTTTGGTAAATATGACTTATAAATAATATTTTTTAACAAAACTGATAAAAGGTGATATAAGTTTTTTGTCAAAATATTTTGAGATAAAATTATTTGTGCTCAAAAGCTGCGGCTGTAAGAGTTTACCAGACACTTTTATATATCTGAGCTCCCCAATTGCAATGCCGAAGGGATCCTTAAACTTGTTAAATGAAAAGCTGGAGACATTTCAAAACCAATTTGGCCTTTTTGAAGCTATTAGAAAACAGGCATTGGGTCCTGCTTGTTGTTTTATCCAAAAACATTCACGGGGTAGATAAATTGTGGCAATTTTAGAACAGCATCAACAACTTTCACAGTTTAAGTTACAGATATGTGGATCATATTTCTATATCTGTTGAACATTTCTTTGGTGGGGGTTTTGGAGACTTAAATCAAAACATCTGCTTTTGTGAAATCATCTTCTCTCTACATCGAAGTTGTTGTTTTTGTGTAAGAATCCCTGTGTTATAGTATCTTAGGATGATTATATTTCCAAAATACTATTAGCTCTGCATTTAGTTTAAAACTCTAAACTACTGTCACCACATCATATTGGATGAGTGGCACCTTTAAGATGAGTTGTCAAAGCAGTCTAAAAATTACACAAAGAAACAGAACCTCTTTGGAACCTCTTGGAAAACACAACTTGGTGGCTCTCTTGATACAACTTGATGTGTATCATCTGTTCTGTAGTAGTTAGATAATAAGTATCGGAGTAGGAGCATCTACTTAGTTTGGGCTTTTGACCTTTAAACAGGCAAAAATGGCTGCTGAATTAGCTGTGAAGGATGGCAGGAAGTTGATGGTGAGTTATTACTGGATAATTGAAGAGCTATATGCCCACATCGACTGCAGAATAAGTATATAGTTTATGATGAACAAGTATATGTTACAGGAGATCGAATTCCCAACAGCTGGCCTTGATTCTGTACCAGGTGCCCTCCACAACTAACCCTTACCTCCCACCCCTTACCGAAGAGCAACCCAAATATGTTGGTTATTACCTCTCACTTTTTGTAATTGTGGGACAGGTGATGGTGAAGGAGGAATAGAAATGACTGGAAGTATGCGGTTAATACGTGAATTCTGTGACCTGTTTGTGACTCCGGAGAAAGTTACACGAACTAGAATAGTAAGTATTGTGTATGTGAGCAGTGTTATTTTAATATTTTCTTCAAAGTGAAGGTAGTGTTTGTGTGTACATGTATGCGTGTGTGTATAAAACATAAATAAATACATGCATATGACGAATTTCTGTCCTTAAACCAAGGTGGAACTAATTTCTGCCCCAAGTGCAACTGCCAAGATTTTACCAGATTGA
Organism: Citrus x clementina; assembly: GCF_000493195.1. Lineage (NCBI taxonomy): Eukaryota > Viridiplantae > Streptophyta > Magnoliopsida > Sapindales > Rutaceae > Citrus > Citrus x clementina. Next base: position 25,728,817 of record NW_006262201.1, on the reverse strand, counting down.
CTAGATATCAGAAGTTAGATGTCTATCGTTTTATTCTCAGAATTAGCAGGAATTCATTTTTGTCCAAAAGGGCTCTAGGAAAAGAGGTTATCTTCTTCCTCCTAAATTCCCTTTCTCTCGTTAAGGCAGGATTGGTCCCAAGTCCCTGATACAATCCTTGATGACTTTTATTAGTTGGACAAGTGAACACCTTGAACAGGTCTTCTTGAGCTCAGTACAATTTGTGCAGTCGTTTTTCTTTTAATTTCTTTTGAAATGAGTTACCAAGGTATGACCTCTAAGAGAATGTATTAATTGAATGAGTTAACAACATTGATTTGGCTCCTAGACCTCTATGCAATTTGTGTCAGTTAGTTTTGCTTTGTATTCTTTTTAAATGAGTCCAGATTTGGTCATCGGTGGAGAAGGATGCTGAAGTGATGCGCCTACCCACAGAGGACCTGCCATTTGGCAAGTTTGATGAGTTCCATCAATGGAATCTACAAATTAAATGATATGGGTACAATACCCATGTCATTTAGAATAAAATATTTGTGGTTCCCATCCATGGGATCCATCAGACCTGCCAATGGTGGGTCCTTAGTGGGTGGACAACAAGTTTTTCTCCATTGGCAGATAAATGAGTTAGCTTTTTCCATGCTAAGTTTTTCATGGATGATAAATTTTCTTTGTGCTGCAAGAAACACCTACTAACTCTTTATTTTTTTCTTTTATTTTTGGGCTCCTTATAAATGCCATTAGACGTGAGATTGACTAAAACAAACTTCCTTTTTCCCCCCTTAACATAAACATATGACAGATAATCACTAAGTCCTTTGTTATGAGAACCTTTGTCTGAGCAAAAGCAGATGTCAATTGCTAATAATGTTCTTTTGCAGCTTTTTGCATATCTGTTTTTTGGGTTTTGTGCTTTGTAATTGTTTGCTGTGACCATAGGAGCTTCTACCCATATTATTTTCAGTGTTTAAATAAATCCAAAAGCTTGCACTTTAAGTCTGTCTTAATTTCTGAGGTATACTGTTAATGAGACCTCTTGCCAAGTTCAAGCTTCTTGATGTTTTGTAATTGCTTTAGTTGCGGTGGTTACTTTGCCATAGGTGATAGAACTGACTGTTGAACTCTTGAATACAACTTTCACCAAGCATCTTTAAAATCTCATAGACCATGTCTGCCAAGTTTGATTTTGTTCCTATCTCATTCTTTTTTAATTAAAATGTTTTCATTTCTATTAAAATATGGTTGATTGATTGTGGACATGAGATGTCAGTGATTGGATTGCATCCAACGACTAACACATGTTTGATTATTTATGACTAAGAAAAGAGATCAAAGAAGGTTACGGGCGACAGGGGACAAAGTCTTCAAATTGTAACCTTCAATATGACTCTCTGTGGGAAAGGTTTCCCTTAATTTCTTTCAAACTTACTCATTTTCCGAACCAAGCACTAGGCATGGTCTCTTCATATGTCATCAAATTTGGGAGGTGTCTTTTTGGGGTTCTGCCAAAGTTTTATTTGTGGGTTTGAAATGTAAGAAACCAGAGTCTCGGCAGTTTGAGCCTGCCAACTTTTGAAATAGGCATTTCTATCAACAGTACATCAAGAAGCTAGAGCCTGCCAACATTTGAAATATGCATTTCCACAGTCAAGGTTGCCAGTAGTTCAACAAAGTGTCCGCTGGGCCAATTATTAACCATTGTGTTAAGTGCACAAAATTCTAGCAGGACTAAATATGACGCCAGTCCTTTTGTTGAATTTTTCAATGCAATGTTGGGTCCTTCAGAAAAAAGCTATTTCTACTTGTTAATCCAACGGTTAGAAAGAAGCTTTTTGTTCCTGGTCTTGAGGTCCCAACAGCAGACATTAAAGTATGGCTTTTTCAATTCTGAGTTGTCTTCAATTAGATGCATTATGCTAGACTAGTAATTGTTTTAATAAGGAAAGCTTCATGGTGAGAAGCTGATTTTTGAGGAAGGACAAGTTTATTCTTACCTGAAAGTGAATGTTTCACTGAATTGAAGAAAACACAGCTGGTGCCTGGAAGGAGAGCTGGATCAGGATGAAAGACAGGCAATGATTATATATTTGAAAAGAGAGATAATAAAATCAACTGTGTGTGGGGCAGGTAAAGCAATCAATCAGGCTCTCTGCACTTTAGGAGTGTAGGCAATCCATCAAAGGCCATCAATCAACTCTGTTTTTTTTTTTTTTCATATAATAATCAAACAAATGTTAGCCCTTAGATGGCATCCAATTGTTCATTGTCTCATATTAGGATGTAAACTAAATTCACAAGAGGATCCCTCTGCATATATATTTCATGTGCATAAGGTGTATGAATAATGTTTTCTGTATGCATTTCCTACTTGTTAGTAGTCTGTTTAATGCCCATTTTTGATTATCTGATATCTATGTTCATGATTCGTTTCGTGATCTTGGTCTGTCATTTGATTTTAGTTTTTCCCAGAGGCAAATGAAGTCAAATTTGCAAGAAAATCGGTCTTTGAAGGATCATCATTTAAGTTGGACTATCTAACAAAACCTTCATTCTTTGAGGATTTTGGATTCACTGAGAAGGTTAAAATGGCAGACCGTGTGAAGCCGGAAGATGAAATGTTTCTAGTCGCCTATCCATATTTTAATGTCAATGGTAGTCTTACACCTTGTCTTCTCATTGATATTCATTCCTTAAGGTAATTAATTTTGCTTTTCTTTTGTCTTGTAGAAATGCTTGTCGTTGAAGAGCTTTACAAAGAAGCTGTCTTCAATACTGCCCGGAAACTGATTATATTCAATGGAGAACTTGACCGGATAAGGTCTGGGTGTATCCTTCACCATTCTTTCATTCTTATCGTACTTTCTGTAAATTTAGTATGATTTTGATGCTATATAGCAGTTTCTAGATGCCCACCCATTGAATTGCTTGTTTACAACTTTTTGGTCCTTCAATTGGTATCTTGTTGCAGAAATTGAAAGTAAAGTGGGTCTTTTGCTTCTATTTTTGAATTCAATAATTTGAAATTCACTCACAGAAATCTAAAAGGGAATTAATAGGGATGATCATGTTATATCTTTCAATAAAATGTTGCAAGGAAGAATTTTTTTTTTTTTTAACAAATAACAATGACTTAACAAAAAGAATTGGTAACTTGGTTGTAGTAGAGTTGTTTTGGAATGTGCAATGAAAGGATCAGAGAGGATTTCCTTAAATGAGCTAAAGATTATCCGTCATTCTTCTACCCTAAGCTGGCTGCACTATCCAAAACACTTTTTCCTGTGATGGAGACCATATATTACATTCACAATTTTAAGGGTCGCAATGGAGGAACCCTTTTCAGGTTTGCTAGCTAGTTACTGACACTTTTCCTGCGGCAACATATTAATGCTTGCCTAGTATCGCTCACTGTTTTCCTGCTGTTTAACTTATATTTTACATTTTATTCTTTTCCACTTTCTGTTAGGTGCTACCCAGGTTCCTGGAAGGTCCTCAAGAAAGTGAGTAATAAATATATATGTTTGCATCAGCAGGAAGTGATGCCTTCCCTTAAGGAGGTTGCTTTGGATATCCTTCCGTCAGCTTGAGTTTCACCAAAATACTTGTCTGGTGATAAATCCCACTTATGTTATAGCAGATTTGTTTTATAGCTTATAAAAGATCAACTTATGTGCTGAGTTCAATAATTGGTGCGTGATTAATAATTGGTGCGTGATTTCTAGTTTGTAGGTCTTATGCTGAGTATTTTTTATACTAATCTGCCTGTGTCTGAAAGATCTTATTCTTAAGATGAATATAATCATAACTTCCACGTCATAACGTGATTGATATGTCATCTCTGCTCTAAATTAAGCATCAAATTATCAGAAGAATTTGTTACTTAAATAGATGGTTTTCATTTCAATCCTAATGTTCTTTCAGGCCTAAAACTTCATAGTGCTTGTTTATATTGTTAATCAATATATATAAGTTTACTTGGAGGCAATATCGAAATATGGGTAAGTACGACAAGGAAATCTCAAGAAGAAACAAAAACTTAATGCTTGAAAATTTTATTTATTTTGGGGAATCCATTATGAGTTTTGGGCTCCTTAATAGCTTTAGTAAATTTTGGACCCTTATTTTGAACTGTGACCCAGTTACCCTTGTTTACATGATCGAAGATTAGCAACACTCTCTTAAGTCTCAAATCTCTCTCTCTCAACCAGCAAAAATCAACTTCCTTTCCAATCTAAATCACAATGCAAGCTATTTCATCAAACCCAAGACTTACTTCAGCTTAGATTCATATATATTATTTGATTCTTGATTAAGAAAGTGGGTTTCTTTTTTCCCTAGTATTCTTAGAGAATAACAAATATATTTACCAAAAAACACAAAAAAGGTTTATATGTGGCTTGGTTGACAATTTTATTGTGGTAATATGTCGTTTAAAGATGAATGTTGTTGATTTATCGATTCTTGTTTGATTTGGATGGAAGATATGTTGAAGAAACCCAAAAATTACATTTGCAGGTTTTTCGTCATTTCTGGTTTTCATGATTTTGTACAATATATAAGTTTTGTTTTCTAGACTTTGTTCTAAATAGTATTGGGAAATTTTGTATTGCACATTGTAGCTGTCCTCAAATCTATTAAATTGGATTAGGCTGTCTGAACTCGTTATAAGGGTTGTAAAGGGTCCATGCGGTATAATTTTCTCTTGATGCTTTCAACATTTTTGGGTTTACAGATTTGATGCATTGATGATTCTTTGATTCTGATGTCTTATGAAAATGTATGTTTATATTGCATTTATGAATTTCTTACTCCGGGAATAGTAGTAATTGTGTGCTGTATTTCCATGCAGTCAAAACCTTCATGATTTTTTGAAAAAGGAAAATTACTTAATTCGATAAAGAAGAATATATGAATTTCAATAAAAACTGTAGGAAGCAAAAAGACATCCTTGTGGCATTAATGAATTGCTTGAAACAAGGTTTAAGAATTTTGTATGCTTTTGTTAAAGCTATAAAATGCTATTTATTATCTGTGCTGTTGTTACAAACTAAAGTACTATTGTGCTTTATGCAAATTTAAAAGTGTTATGCTATGTGTTAGAGCAATAAAGTTGTTAAGAAACAGTGGAGGCTTTTGTTGCTTTACTTAAGATGAGGTTCAAGAATATTATATAAACTTTAGTAAATGTTTGCTTGGTGGCTTTGATCTTGTTGCTGCCCCAAACTGACTGATTGAAGGAGAGAATTTTACAGCTACATCAAGCTTCTTTCCCCAGATTAACTTCTGACATGGACCAATCAAATGGCTGTTGCATTCTTTGAATTTTTCCATAGTTATGGTCCACTTGTACGGAATCTGGAGAAATTAATATATGAATTGTGACTTATATCATCTGTAAAGGCAAGGAATAATCCAAGGAATTATATAAGAAGCACTGAAACTGCTTTGTTGATGGCCTGAGGCCAGAGAAAATGCCGATAACATATTCCTAAGAAAGTTGTTCCTTTTAGTTCAGTCCGGTCTATCATTGAATCCTGGCTACAGCTCTGCAAATAGTAGGGATTGAGGTGCTTCTGTACGTGTAAGAATGCTCTTGTATTTGGTTTTTTTTTTTTAATTCTTTTTTAATTACTATGCCTTATTAAGTGTTGAATTGATTAAATTTCACGCCATGTTTTCAGTTTATAACATGGAAGAATGCTTGCAAGTTAAGTTGAAAAAATTATCACCATTGCCCTCAAACTGCTGCATCTACAGAGTTCCAGAGCGATTACGTCAGATAAATGAAAAGGTATATACACCTCAGGTAGTCTCAATTGGCCCTCTTCACCATGGCAAAGCAAACTTACAGTTCATGGAAGAACATAAACAGCGGTACCTGCATTGCTTTCTTCAACGGACCAACATAAGCTTTGACGAGTTTGTTCAAATTATAAAGTTCAGAGAAGCAGAATTACGAGGTTCTTATGCAGAAAAAGTCGAACTAAGTAGTGATAAATTTGTTGAAATGATTCTGCTGGATGCTGCCTTCATCATTGAACTCTTATTGAGGTATCATTTCCGTCAACTTCAAAAAAAAGATGATCATATATTTCATAAACCCTATTTAATAGAGGATATATGGTATGATATGTGGTTGCTTGAGAATCAGCTTCCTTTCTTCATTCTTGAGGATCTTTTTGCTCTAGCGGCAATTGAAATCCCCGACCAACATGAAAATCCAATCATCATCACAGTCACATACGAGTTTTTCAAGGGTTTAGAGGCAGTACAAGGTAATCGGCAAAAATTCCCTCCTTACACTGAGGTTAGGGTAGAGCATTTCCTTGATTTTCTAAGGATTTGTCATCTACCATCATCGAGGAATCAGGAAAAACAAGAAGGTCAGCAATACCACAAAGGTAAAACCGCACCAAGTGTGACTGATCTCCACCAAGCTGGAGTCCACTTCAGTTTGAGCAAGAGCAATGATTTGTTCGCCATAGAATTCAAAAACAGGACATTGCATATTCCGAAACTGAAGCTACAGCTGGAAACAGAATCCTTATTTCGTAATCTCATTGCCTTTGAACAACGGCATTACTCAGAGAATTACATAAATGATTATGTGTTCCTTATTCATCATCTCGTGAACACAGCGAAGGACGTCGAGTTGCTTGTTCAGAACGGAATCATTGAGAACTGGTTGCCGGATAAAGAGACTGCGTCAATGCTTCTAAATAACCTTTCTAGAGGTACTACTCTGCTGTCTGATAGCTTCTATTTTTCTGGGCTATGCAAAGGATTGAATGATCACTGCAAAAGAACGTGCTACAAATGGAGGGCAAACTTGAAACAAAATTACTTCAATACTCCATGGGCTGGCATTTCGGTGTGTGGCGCCGTTTTCCTTCTTATTCTCACCGTCATTCAGTCTGTATGCTCTGTTATACAATTGTTGTCCCAACCCAAAAATATCTCGTGACGAAAAACCTCTGTACGGTATTTGTATGTTGTTTTTGAGTTGCTGTTTTCTTTTTTTATTTTAATTCTTATTCTCAAGCAATTTTATCATGGAATTGTTAATTTTACTTGAATGTTGAACCAAGCCTTTATTTTTTAATAATGAAATGAAATAAAAGGTGGGGGTATACCCTACAAAATACCCTCTTCACTCCTTATTTAGTGTTGCATTTACCGCAAGAAAAAATAATTTTTAAACGATAAACATATTTACTTGAAAACAAAAATTAGTTTATGCTATTTATTTATCTTATAATGTTGGAACTTGAAAGTTAATTTAAATTAATGTAATCCTACCAACTTGATTTGGTTTTCATATTGGTTGGTTTCATGTATCACACGAATTGTTAGGCACCGACTAACTCAAGCGTATGTTACTCAGACATCTCACTTGAATAATAGTCTAAGGAATGTTGATTTGGATGGTAGATATTTAATTAACTAAAACTAACGTTCTCAACTCAAAGCTCATCTACTAGTAAAAGCAAAACCCTTCTCCGTCAACTTATCTTCTTCATTATATAACAAAAGATGTTCAATGAAAGAATGAAAAATATATATATATATAAAATAATTAAGTCAAAGTAGTCAAGATCCAGCCACTCGGCTTGAGGGCTTGAGTTCGAACCGACAAGAACTTATTTCAATCCTTATTTTATAAATGTGAGATTAGAGATAGATTTATCTCTAATTATTTATTTATCGAGTAATTAATTTTAATAATATTATTAATTTTAGTTGAAACTGGAATGAATTTTCTGAAAGATGCTCTCTCATAACTAACCAACTAAAACTAACAATCAAATTATCAAACTCAGAGCTCACCTACTACCTACTAGAAAAACTGTAAAACTAAAACACTTACTTCTCCATTAAGTCATCTCTTTATATATAAAAAGGAGTGTTTTATGAAAGATGGTAAAAGCAAACAGTAACAATTAAGTATCAAATAATTCAAAAAGATGTCAAGCTCTGTTGCTACTGCTGCTGAGGCCGAGATTTGGATTGTCCCATTCTTCGGTCAGGGACATCTATTTCTATGCATTGAGTTATGCAACCAAATCGCTTCTCGTAATTACAAATCTACCCTCATCATTCCCTCTCACATTTCCGCCACCAGCACCATCCCTTTCTCGTTTCACCAATACCCTCTCTTTGAAGTTACAGAAATATCCTCCTCATCTCCGCCACCAGCATTATCCCTTCCTCGTTTCACCAATACCCTCTCTTTGAAGTTATTGAAATATCCTCCTCATCTCCGCGACCAGCATTATCCCTTCCTCGTTTCACCAATATCCTCTCTTTGAAGTTACTGAAATACCCTCCTTCGCCTCCTCACCCCCATGTTGTCATGCACAGCCAAATGCTTCAAGGCCTTCGAAACCTCTTTCAACCCGGGAACCCAAAGCCGACCCGTTTGTGCAGTCATCGACGTTATGATGGGCTGGACGGCTGATGTTTTCAAGATTTTTTGAAGTTCCCATTGTTGGGTTCTTCACTTCTGGTGCTTGCTCGGCAGCTGTGGAGTGTGCCATGTGGCAGGCTCGCATCCAAGGGGTCAAACCGGGAGAGGGCCGTTTACTTCCTGGGTTACCCCAGGATATGGCTTTATTTGAATCGAATCTTAAACACAGGCCTCATGGGCCCCCTCCTAGTGGTCCACCACCTCTGCGAGGTGCACCCGGTTCCGAGAAAAAAAGGTCCACTAGAAGCCGGTGATCAACCACACTGGATGAAGGAAGTAGAGGGATCAATGGCGTTGATGTTCAACACGTGTGATGGTCTTGAGGGACCATTTATTAATTATTTAGCCAATCAATTGGGAAAGCCGGTGTGGGGAGTGGGCTCACTGTTACCTGAACAATTTTACAAATCGGCCGGTTCAAAGCTTCATGATCATGAGATGAGAACCAACCGGCGGAGTTCTAACATGACGGAAGATGAGATTGGTTGAATTTGAAATCACGTGGATCTGTGTTATATGTGTCGTTTGGTACTGAAGTGGATCCGACCTTAGATGAGTACTTAGTACTAGCCAATGCTTTAGAAGCATCAAATCGACCGTTTATTTTGGTAATTCAAGGTGGTGCAGGTAGATTGGATCCTCTACGTCATTTGGACAAACCAGCTGAAGGCAGTTATTTTCGTAGTGGTTTGGATAATAAAGTCGGTAAAAAGGGTTTGATAATAGATGGATGGGCGCCACAATCATTGATATTGAATCATCAATCAACGAGTGGATTTTTATCTCACTGTGGATGGAATTCAACAGTAGAAGCAATTGGTTGTCGAGTCCCAATTTTAGCATGGCCAATTAGAGGTGACCAACATTACAATGCCAAATTTGTGATCAATCATCTCAAGGTGGGTACATGATCTCTGATGATCAATCAAAATCGATTCAAAAGGATGATATAGTGAGTGGTATAGAAAAGCTTATGAGTGATCAGGAGATTAAAAAACGAGCTCACGTGCTTCACAGTATATTTAACCATGGCTTTCCTCTGAGTTCGGTGGCTTCTTTGAATGCTTTCATAGGTCTTATTAACCATAAATCAGTTTTAGAAAAATAATTATCAGAAGTCCTACAAACCATCTAAAATAAAAAGATGGCCCGTCCTCCATCCAAACGACAAAAGCATGGACTCGCAACGCAAGTAGTCATATTCACCCGAGCAACAAAATGAACATCAAATTGTTGACGAGGCACCATATGCACAACATAGTGATATTGTTTAGTGTTTAATATTATAGGGAAGTTTTTAATAAATCTTCATTTCCGTGCATATTGTGAGCTTATTGCCAAAAATGAGACTATATAGTTGTGGGACAAACAAAAAGGGAAATTCTTTACCATTCGGCTAAATTTTGATGTCATGCAAAATAATATAGGATCTTGAATTCACTTTAATATGATATCAACATACGGAAGAAATTTCTGAAGCAAATAGATTTTGCATGAAAGGTATCGACACAAAGTCAGAGGAAAATTTGAATAGAATTTTTTTTAATATAACAATCACTGGTGACCATGTTTAGATACCATCTGAGAGTAGTAAAATATCAACTACCAATTCTACTGTGGTTGAAGAATGTACTTGTCGTTAGATGAGTTTGTTCCCATTGAAGCTATCAAAGAAAGAAAAGGAAAAAGAGCGGCCGCAAAAGGGAGGAAAGTGGGAGGAGTTGAAAGGCTGTCACAGCAAATTGATCGCCTTGTTGATACTGTGGAAATGGAGGTCGAATTTAAGAAGAAGATCATAGTATTAATGTTCCTAAAGGTCGAGAGATGGGGAGATTGAGAAATAATAGTGCTGCAAGTTTAATGAGTGGACAATATTATAGTTATATATTTTTTTACACACATGTATATAATATTTTATTTTTATGAACTACTTTGATTGCAATAGTTTTATGTACATAAAAGTTTATATAAAGATTAAATTTTTGCATTTTCTTTTTGCACTTATTTATTAATCAATTTGATAATATGTTAGCATGAATTTTTTTAGTTAAAAAAATATTAAAGTTAGTTTTATTGCAAATTAAAATAGTTAATAAAAAAATGATATAGATATGTAATAAAGAAAATAGAATATACTCTTTAAAAATCCAGTAAATAAAAAAATGATGTTAATAATAATATTCCGAATAAACTACAAATAAGCAAACAAGTACATTTTTATCATTGCACATGAATATTACACTTTTAATTTTCACTTATCAAATTTGTATAGTAGATTATTTGAAAATTGATTGTCAAATAATCATCATTTACCAAACACCCTACAAGAAGTTATTTAAATTAAGATATCTAATGAATTCTATTAATAGTGAGCGTGCTTATCAAATATATAAAAATAAAAAGAAGAAGAGTTGGGGGAAAAAAGAATTTTTTATTAGTTTGAAGCTGATTAGATGCTTTAAAAAGAAATGTTCTCATGATTGATGACTAAACAAGTGCATAATCCATTCCTAAGTGCAAGTCATGATAAGTAAACCACCTATAACCTAAAGAAATAAAAGAAATCCCAAATGTACCCTCAATCAATCCCCTTTGCTTACTAGTAATATTTTTTTTTCGTTTGCCAAAAATTCCAAGGAAAATATAAAAAGAAGAAGAGTTGGGGGAAAAAAGAAAGGGGAGGAAAATCAGGTTCCTCTGTTTTCATTCCCCTGTTTTGAAATTATCTATCATCGATATAATTTTATTCTCCTGTTACTAAAGGAGAATGGTTCAGATGAGTTGCCGTCCATCAGGCGGATTCAGATTTTGAATTATCATTGGTTTGATATTGTCGTTCCACTTGTTTCATGAATGGATTCCCACCTACGCGTTTGCTTATTAAAAGAATTAATCTTGCTTTTCTAGGAATATAATGCAATATGCATGACGGTACGTGTCCATGTGAAAGTTGATGAAATCTTCACTTTCAGTGTTGGAACTCCACAATCGAAACAATCAATACGACAATTTTTCTCTATCGGTTCAATTTTAATTAAATAGAAAACAAGTAAGGTCAAATAAATTCTGGTCCACCAATTTAATTAGTATAAACATATGGATCCCATCATTATTATTATACATATATGGGTATTTTTACTTATTATATGTTAGGTTCCAGTCAGAGACAGCCAATGATCACGCGTAACACAAGTGATATTTTTCTGCTTATGGCGAGAAAGGACCCAATAATTGTTGTTTAGAATTCTCAATGCCTTTATTCATATTCTGGAGCTTATTTATAATCACAAGACCTTGATTTTCAACCTACAATCACGGCTGAAATCAATAAAACAAATATTAAAATAACGACCTAGATAATATTTCGTAAAGATAATCAAAAGCAACTTGATAAAGTTATCCCAAAAGCAACTTGATAAGGTCATCCCAAAATCACGGCTCCAGTACTCATCTTTACAATTTCCACACGTTAAACTGCACATGCATGTGTCATGCATGGCTTGCATGGGAATCAACTTATGCTCTCACGTAATATACTTATGGTTTGGCTTTGGCATTCTTCCAGATCTTCGTGGCTCATGCACTTGCTTTCTATCATAATCACCCACGGCTTTCTTAAGCAAAGAGACGTGAAACACCGGGTGAATTCGAGCATTCTCTGGTAATTGTAGTTCGTAGGCCACGGCTCCAACTTTGCGAAGAACTAAATACGGCCCAAAGTACCTGCAAGCTAATTTCTGATGTGCTCTTCTGAACACTGAAGTCTGCCGATAGGGCTGCAACTTTAATAACACCATATCTCCCTGTTTGAACTCAACGTCGCGGCAACCCTTGTCAGCTGTTTGCTTCATCCTGTTAGCTGCTGTGACTAAGTTTTTCTTTAATTGTAAGAGCAGTTCATCACGTGAATGTAAGGCTTGATCAACCTCATGCACCGGCGAGGAACCAAGTTGATACATGGGCACGGTTGGAGGTGGTCTTCCATACAAAGCTTGGAATGGAGTCATTCCGGTGGAGACGTGGAATGTGGTGTTGTACCAAAATTCTGCCCACGGCAAAAAAGAATGCCACTTTCGCGGCCATTGGTGAACAAAACATCTCAAGTACTGTTCCAAGCATCGATTAATTACCTCCGTTTGGCCGTCGGTTTGCGGGTGGTACGCCGAGCTCATTTTGAGTTTGGTGCTGGATAAATTGAAGAACTCTTGCCAAAATCTGCTGATGAATATAGGGTCTCGGTCGCTAATGATTGATTTGGGCATGCCGTGCAGCTTCACTACTCCCTCAATAAATTTTTCCGCCACTGTTTTTGCTGAGTAAGGATGAGAAAGAGCCATAAAATGTGTTGATTTACTCAGTCGATCTACCACTACCAAAATAGCATTCTTCCCTTGTGACCAGGGTAAAGCTTCAATAAAGTCTAGTGTAATATCATCCCACACCTGACACGGGATTGGCAGAGGCTGGAGAAGTCCTGCCGGCTTGAGTGTTTCTGCCTTTGTTTGTTGACAAGTTGCACATTTACTCAAGTATTCACGCACAGTTTGGAACATGGATGGCCAGTAGAACTGTTGTGATAAACGTTTGAATGTGCGAAGAATTCCAGAGTGACCTCCTATCTTTGTGTCATGTGCTTGAAATAGGAGTGTGTCCCGTAATGCTTGTGGAACTACTACTTTATTCTTAAAAAATATCATGCCATCCCGCAACGTGTAAGGCCCTGAAGGTTGGGCTTGCACAACTGAATTTATTCTCTTCATGTACTCATCATTGCTGGCCGCGTTTTTTATTTCTTCCCATATAGCAACCTGCGGAATAAAGACATGAAATAGAGTTGGGCTGTCAAAACGTCGTGACAACGTATCTGCGGCTGTATTTTCTCGACCCGGCCTATAAACAATTTCATAATCCTAGCCCATTAATTTTACCATCCATTTTTGTTGCTCCGGTGTTGCGACTTTCTGTTCCAGGAAGAACTTGATGCTGCGATGGTCAGTTTGGATTGTGAAACCCTGCCCTAACAAGTATGGCCTCCATATTCGAATAGCTTCCACAATGGCGAGCATCTCTTTGTTGTAAACTGACCAAGCTTTCTTTGTGATGCCGAGAGCTCTACTCATGTACGCTATTGGTTTTCCTTGCTGCTGTAACACCGCACCAATACCATCGCCGGAAGCGTCAGTTTCAATAATGAAAGTATCATTGAAGTTGGGCATGGTGAGCATTGGAGTAATAGTCATAGCCTTCTTTAAATTGTCAAAAGCTTTTTCCGCTTCGTCACTCCAGCCGAACTGTCCTTTCTTCAAAAGATTAGTGAGTGGCCGAGCAAGCAACCCATACCTTTGCACGAATTTTCTGTAATATCCGGTGAGACCAAGGAATCCCCTCAGCTCGGAGATGTTTTGTGGCCGGGGCCAAGTTACCATCGCCGCAATTTTCTTGTCATCTACCTTTACGCCATGACAAGTGACTATGTGACCTAGATACTCCAATTCCTACTGCCCGAAATTGCACTTGCTTGCCTTGATAAAAAGTTGCTGTTCTCGAAGAATTTCTAGTGCCTGTTTCATATGGTTCAAATGGCAGCTCCACGTGGGGCTGTAAATTAGTATGTCATCAAAAAATACAAGTATAAATTTTCTGAGGTAAGGACGGAAAATAGAATTCATCAAAGCCTGAAACGTTGATGGTGCATTGCACAATCCGAACGGCATCACTAGGTATTCGCAATGCCCGTTGTGAGTTCAGAATGCAGTTTTATGGACATCCGCAGGATTAACTCGCACCTGATGATACCCTGCCCTTAAATCCAATTTTGTGAAATATGCGGCACCATGGAGATCGCCTAACATGTCATCAACCGTTGGAATTGGAAAACGGTCTTTGATGGTGACTTGATTTAGAGCTCTGTAGTCGGTACAAAAGCGCCAACTGCGGTCCTTCTTTTTTACCAACAGCACCGGTGAGGAGAAAGGGCTGGTGCTTGGCCGGATTAACCCTGAAGTGAGCATCTCTTGTACTTGTTTTTCAATTTCTGCTTTTTGGAAATAAGCGTACCGGTACGGTTTTACGTTAATTGCCTCGGTACCTTCCTTTAATGGAATTCGATGATCAATGTCTCGTGGAGGAGGGAGCTGCGTGGGCTCACAAAACAATGCCTCATAATTTGTCAACAGCTGCTGCATATCTGGTGGTAACGTGCCCAGCGACTCTTCTAGTTTTATTTGGAAACAAATTGCATATACCTCATGACCTTGTTTAATTTCCTTCGTTACTTCTGTCACCGATGCTGGCTGTACCATTTGCGGATTTATCCCTTGTAGGCGTTGTTTCCGGTTTCCCCACTCAAACTCCATAGTTAATGTCTTCCAATTACATACGACTGAACCCAATAGTTCGAGCCATTGCACACCCAGTACCATATCTAATCCTGATATCGGTAGAGAATAAACCGTGAGTGAAAAAGAAATATCTTGAATGAAAAGTTGTACCTGTTCAAACTTCCCTTGACATGTCAATCTTTCACCGTTGGCAACGCGTACTGTGAAAGTCTCCATTGGTTTGACGGGTAATTGGAGCAAATTAGCAAGTTTAGTGCTAATGAAATTGTGGGTGGACCCACTGTCTATTAAGACTATTATTTTGTACGGCCCAATCCTTGCCATGACTCGCATTGTTTGAGGTGCAGTCCATCCCGTTAATGCATATAAAGAGATTTTAGGTTTTTCCATTTCTGCTGGTCCCGTTGTTGGATCATCTTCCGTGACCTCTTCATAGATGAATTCTTCTGTTTGTGGTTCGCCTTCTAAAATCAGTAATTGTGCCTTGGTGCATTTGTGGCCAACGGTAAACTTGTCATTACAGTTGAAGCATAACCCTTGTGTACGTCGACGTTGCATCTCCTCCCAAGACAGTCGTTTGAAGGGTACTGTTGGTGATGCTCGATTGGGGACCGGCGGTGTTCGGCTGACAATTGTTGGTCGGAATAATCTTCGTTGGCGTGTTATCTGGTCGTCTTTCATACGAGCAAGGCTAATGGCTTCCTTTAACGTTCGTGGCCTGAACATCCGTATATCCTCTGCAATCTCCGTTTTCAACCCTCCCATGAAAGTGCCTACCAACGCTTTCTGTGACCACCCATGAACTCGGTTTCCCAACCTCTCAAATTCCTTTTGGTATTCTCGCAGAGAACCTGTTTGTTTGACCCGAGACAATGCTTCATCAAAGTCTTCACAATCAGTGGGTCCGAAGCGCGCCCACAACTCGTCAACAAATATTTCCCACGTAACCGGTCGACCTTCTTCTCGGTAAGCCTTGCACATCCACTGCCACCATTGATTTGCTTCGCCCTCCAAGTGATATGCCGCTAAGACTACTTTCTGCTCATCTGTGGTTTCTTGGTACTCAAAATACTGCGTTACCCGATTGAACCACTCCGTTGGGTCGTCGCCGGCATAGCGGGGAAACTCCAACTTAGCAAGTCTTGTCGGCATCGGTGGTCGACCTCTTTCACTTTCCTCGCGGAATGATCGTGAAGGTCCAATGTTCTCGTTAGTGTCGTGTCGTGAAGATCCAATGTTCTCGTTAGTGCCGTGACTGGCAGTGCCTCTGGTTGCACTAAAAGATTCAACCAATTTGTTCATGGTATCCTCCAGACGTTGCAGCTTGTCATTGAACCCAATTTCCATTTGTTCCATCTTGTTCTGTAAGCTCCCGATATCAGTTTCAATTCGTTCGATGCGCTCCTTGTTGGTCCTCATTGATAGCTAGCTCTGATACCAATGTTAGGTCCCAGTCAGAGACAGCCAATGATCACGCGTAACACAAGTGATATTTTTCTGCTTATGGCGAGAAAGGACCCAATAATTGTTGTTTAGAATTCTCAATGCCTTTATTCATATTCTGGAGCTTATTTATAATCACAAGACCTTGATTTTCAATCTACAATCACGGCTGAAATCAATAAAACAAATATTAAAATAACGACCTAGCTAATATTTCGTAAAGATAATCAAAAGCAACTTGATAAGGTCATCCCAAAATCAACTTGATAAGGTCATCCCAAAATCATGGCTCCAGTACTCATCTTTACAATTTCCACACGTGAAACTGCACATGCATGTGTCATGCATGGCTTGCATGGGAATCAACTTATGCTCTCACGTAATATACTTATGGTTTGGCTTTGGCATTCTTCCAGATCTTCGTGGCTCATGCACTTGCTTTCTATCATTATATTATATGATTATTGTACTATTTACGGATTGCTTTCATTATGTCATATTAGGTAAGGAGATTCCCTTTAAAAAAAAAAGAAAAAAGAAAAGAGAGAGAGACTCCCTCTTCGGCGAATGAAAATAAAAGAAATCAAAAATAAAATAAGACTTAGTAAATTTAGCCCTTTTTTCTATTTTTGCTGCTGGCATTTTATTCATAAAAGAAATGATCACAAGTCATTTAATAAATATTAAGGGCTGCATTATTAAGTCTTCTTCTTTTGCAAATCATTACTTTCATAAGCTCTCTATAATCACATTCCTTTGCAGTTAACAGAAATTTTTTTGCTCATTGAAATTGTTCTTAAATATTCAAGGCGATTACATTAGCTCATCAACTTTCTGATGCCATATAATTAAACATGTGCACTTGTACTAAAACCTTCAATTAATTTCTTTTAATAGCATAATCTCTGATGCTTGATCTTTATAGCATTTCTTTCTCAATTTCCATCCACTTTCCATGATAAAACTTTTACGGCTTGTTTTGCTTGAGTTTTGTAGTTATTGTTCATTTATAGTTGTTTTTTTAGACACTTGAAGTACGTTTCTGTTAATAGCAAAAACTCTGATCCTTAATAAAGAAGAAAAAATGCTCTGTTCATGTTTCAGTTGATTCAAGATCAATGTTGCGATACTGTTTGCTGTCTTTTCCTTTCTTGTCTTTCCTTCTAGTTCATTTTAGTTTATTTGACATATTATTAGATTTGTTAAGCAGCAGGCAATGGCAGAGGTGGGTCTGGCTGCTTTTTCCAGCATCGTATCAGAAGGTGCAAAGTCACTGTTCAAACCAATTATACGGGAGATATCTTATGTGTTCAAGTACTAGAGCTACATAGATAAGCTAAAAGATCAAGTAAAGCAGCTGGGATATAAAAGAGAAATGGTGCAGCAACCAGTTAATCATGCTAGGCTACAAGGGGATGAGCTTTATGAGGGTGTCACAGACTGGCTACATAGCGTTGACGAATTCATCAGTGAAGGGGTTGCAAAATCCATCATTGATGTTGAAGATAGAGCTAAGAAGTCCTGCTTCAAAGGATTGTGCCCAAACTTGATTTCTCGTTACAAGCTTAGTAAACAAGCAGCAAAGGCCGCAGAAGCTGCCGCTAGTCTCGTGGGAAAAGGCAACTTCTCTAATGTTTCCTACCGTCCTGCTCCAAAGCGGGCAGAACATATGCAAGCGAAAGATTTCGAGGCCTTTGATTCAAGAATGAAAGTACTTCAAGATGTTGTGGAGGCGTTGAAGGACGATAAGCTCAAGATAATTGGGGTCTACGGGATGGGCGGCGTGGGGAAAACCACGCTCGTCAAGCAAGTTGCAAAGCAAGTGATGGAAGATAACTTGTTCGATAAGGTCGCTATGGCTGTGGGTAACAGAGAACCCAGATCCCCAGAAAATTCAAGACAAGCTCGCTTCTGATTTAGGCATGAAATTTGACTTGAATGATAGTATACACCATAGAGCTTCTCGACTGCGTGAAAGGTTGAAGCAAGAGAAGCGGGTCCTCATTATATTGGATAATATTTGGACAAAACTTGAGTTGGATGCGGTTGGAATTCCTTCTGGAGATGTTGATGAGAAAGGTAGAGAGGATGATCAGAGAAGATGGACAATAATATTGACGTCTAGAAGTCGTGATTTATTGCATGATGATATGAAATCTCAGAAAAATTTCTCAATTGAAATCTTAGCAGACAAAGAAGCATTGCAGTTGTTTGAGAAGATAGTCGGCGATTCAACAAAAACATCTGCTTTTCAACCTATAACAAATGAGATTGTTAAAAGATGTGGAGCTTTGCCAGTCGCAGTGAGTACAGTTGCAAATGCTCTGAAAAATAAGAGGCTTGCCATTTGAAAGGATGCGTTGAATCAGCTGCGAAATTCTAATTCAAGAGAAATTCATGGAATGGATGCAAATGTCTACACTTCCATAGAATTGAGTTACAAATTTTTGGAAAGTGATGAAGCAAAGTCTTTGTTCCTTCTTTGTGGTCTATACGGTCAAGGTCATTCTCTAGAAGTTCCTTCCTTATTGAGAAATGGTATGGGTTTGGGTTTGTTTAAAAATGTTTACACATTGGAAGCAGCAAGGAATAGAGTGGATACATTGATCGACATTCTCAAATCGTCATGCTTATTGTTGGATGGTGATGCTGAAGATGAAGCTAAAATGCACGACATTATTCATGCTATTGCTGTATCAATTGCCTCAGAAAAGCTTATGTTTAATATCCCAAATGTTGCTGACTTGAAGGAAGAGATAGAAAGGACAATAGAGAAGGAACCAACCGCTATTTCTCTACCTTTAAACAAAAGAAAGGCTTCTGAGCTTCCAGAACGGCTGGAATGTCCAAAACTCAAGTTACTTTTGTTGTTTACAAAGTTTCGTAGCTCTTTAATAATCCCAGACCTCTTTTTTGAAGGCATGAAACAACTCAAAGTATTACATTTTACTAATGCTCGAATCCCTTCATTACCTTCATCACTTGGTTGCCTCTTCAATGTTCAAACATTATGTTTAGATGGTTGTGTACTGAATGAAATAGCCATAATTGGACAGCTAAAGAAGTTAGATATTCTCAGCTTTCGAGATTCTAATATTGAGCAGCTGCCACTTGAAATTGGACAATTGACACGGTTAAGGTTGTTAGATTTGAGCAATTGTTGGAACCTTGAGGTGATAGCACCGAATGTCATTTCAAAATTATCTCGATTAGAAGAACTGTATATGGATAACAGCTTTTCACAGTGGGATAAGGTTGAAGGAGGAAGCAATGCCAGTCTTACCGAGTTGAAGGGGTTGTCAAAGCTAACTACTTTGGAGATAGATGTTCCAGATGCCGAAATTCTGCCGCAGGATTTGGTCTTTGTGGAATTGCAAAGATATAGGATATGTATCGGAGATAAGTTGGGCCAACGGCACGTCAAATCTGAAACATCAAGATTGATGATACTCAAGAGGCTAGGAAAAGTTAGCATTCTTTTGGAGAATTATGGGACGAAAATGTTAATGAAGAGAACCGAAGATCTTTGTCTACGGGAACTGAAGGGTGTTCAGAATGTTGTTCATGAATTAGACGATGGGGAAGGTTTTCCACAGTTGAAGCATCTTAATGTAACATATTGCTCTTGTTGGGAAAAATCAGGTTTTTAAATTTTTATAAAACCTTTTGAAGATCGCTCTCATATAATATATAAGAATTTGTATTCTAGAAATCGTACCTTGAAAATCCGATTTGGCTTTTTCCGTTGAAGTGATTTAGGCTCCTAGATCACGATCCGCCACCACCACTCCTGTTAGATCACGATCCTGCACCAACACGCTTGTTAGATCATGAACTGTCACCAATGATCTTCCAGCTTATGACTCAGGTTCGATCTGCACTTGACGTGTGGGCGCCTTTATCACTACCAAAGCAACTAGCACGAGAAAATTTTTCTCTCAACAATAGAGAGAAAAATCTTTTTCTCTGATCTGTATAAAGTGGCTCCACCTTTTTCTTTTAAGAAAATAAGCCTTATATATCTCCCTTTAGTGAAAACCCTACACGGTACTTTTCATTTAATAGGGGACCCACCATGTAAAATAACATAAGGCCCCTTACATAAGCTAATTAAATGGAGCCTCTCACTAAATGATATATTTAGGCTTTTGGCCCAAATAGCTAGTTATCTTGCTTATTAGTCCAGTAGTGGTGCAGTCAATTAAATGAGCTAACCCGGGGATCATTTGGGAACATACAATAGTGGCTATAACAATTAGGCCTGTAATTAAACTAGCCTAATTATTTAATTCCAAATCTACTCCACTAAAAGATTGGAACTGACTTCCATAATTGTATGCTCGAATAATAATTCGTCCCAAGCCACATTGATTTCTTTACTGCACAATCCTTTGTACCACATCGTTAATTAAATTGATATCTCAACTGTCCAATCAATTTAATACCATCTTTTTCCTTGATCCTTACTGGTTTTCTCTAATGATCATTTTCAACATACTAAATATGTTGACGCACTTTGGCCAGAGAATTCAATGATCAAGTGCCGAAAACCTATCAAGAGATGTGTTGTACAAATTCTATATTGTTAATCCATAACTCCAATACTCATAATTGCTCCCACCAAGATACCGGGTAATCTTGACCACAAGTATGTGTCGTGCCCATTGGTAACTCAAATGGAATAACAATTACAATCATGAAATCATAATTAACTCAAGATTAAGATTACAGTAAAATCAATGCCTATGAGATTTAATAAGTCTGACAGTTATTACAAAGTTAATTAAATCTCATATGTGATCCTGTTCAATGTAGTCGTACTACATCAATAAATTCATACATGATTAAGACAAATCATTCAATGAATTTATTACAGTTTATACCTAAATAAAGTGCCCAACTTTATTTATCAACTGCGAACTAAACTTATTTAATCATAAGATAACTTGTATTTATGTCTTCTGTGAATCCACATGGTGATCACATAAATACATATAATATGATTAAATGGACTTTAATACAAATATTAATGTAATTAAGATATTTGAATAAAATACCTCATTTATTTTATTAATCAGAAAAATTGTTTATTACAATTAAATAAACACATATGCTTTTAAAGAGCATATTTTTCCAACAACTCTAAGATTTTACATATTGTCGGTTCAGTTGGACGGGTTCGTTGCGAAGTCTTTCCCTGGCTGGAGTCATTGTCTCTTATGTTTTTAACTAATTTGGAGACGATATGCTACAGCCAACTCAGAGAAGATCAATCCTTCAGCAACTTAAGGATTATAAAAGTAGCTTTTTGTGGCAAATTGAAGCATCTCTTCTCATTCTCTGTGGCTAAAAACCTATTGCGGCTTCATAAAGTAGAAGTGGAAGATTGCCGTGAAATGAAAATGATTATTGGTAAGTGTTGAAATTAATTATTGGTAGGATTATTGACATTGGCTCATTCTTCTTTTTTTTTTGGTGAAAAAAACAATAGAGGTTAATTATATATTGTTTTTGTTCATTTATAGGGCCCGACAAGGAGAAACCAACAACTACTCAGGGATTCAAAGAAATCATTGCAGAGGATGATCATGTTCACAAGGTGAAAATTTTTTGTTTAATAATTAATTAATTGATTGATTAATTATTTAATTAATATTATCACGATTGATCTTCAGTCATCAAAAGAATATTATATTAGATAGTTGTAGTTGAAGGAACAAAAATGTGTTAAGAATAACATATGATGAGTCAGCTGCTGAGTCATCAAGCCACGCTGGAAGTCAGTTTTGCAGTTAGTTATAGAGCTTATCAGCTTCCCTCCAAAAGTTTGTTATGTGTATTAGAATCTGTGCTCACGAGTTTTGTGAGATTGTAACCTTGAAAAGATTCTCACACTACTGTAAATTGTATTGTGACTCAATTATAAAAGTGTTGTTGAAGCTTTGAGTTCTTCTGAGCAATATTTGCTGTCATGTTATGCATCACATCACCAGCAATTTTTCCTTTCTTTTGCTCAACTCTATTTTCATGATTCAACAACAAAGAATATAGTTCATCTAATGTGATCTTTTCACCTCGAGCTAACACAGCTGTGGCTAAAGACTCATAGTCTGATGAATCAAGACCAGTTAATATATGCATCAGAAGATCATTTAACTTAATAGGTTTTCCAGCTAGAGCTAAAGTATCAGCTATGCGTTTTACTTTTACAAAATAATCAGACATATGCATTGCACCTTTCTTAATAGTTTGAATTTGCATTCTAAGTGTTTGAATTCTAGCTTGTGATTGAGAGATAAACATACTAGCAAGAGTCTCCCAAAGCTGTTTTGAAGTTGTAGAATCAATCACAGTAGCAAGCAGATTTTGCTGTATCGATGACATCATCCAACTCAGTAAGAGTTGGTCAGTCTTCATCCAAGCTACGAATTCTGGATTAATAGATCTGGATCCAGATTCAGTTAAAACTTCAGCTCCATTGTTGTTTCCAGAAGAAAGGAACTGCTCAGGACATTCTCGATCGCCATTGATAAACCCTTCCAAACTGTTTCCTTTGATTGAAGTTAAAATTTGTGTGCGCCACCGAATGAAGTTGTTTTGATCTAGCTTTACTGGCGTAACATGGCGTAACAAAACTGAAAGAGTTGTTGTTTTGAACTATATTTGCCATTTATGGCTCTGATACCATGAAAGAAACTTAGTTCTATATTGTTTGGTAGGCTAGAAAATGAAAGAAAAAAAAAAAAGAGCTTTGCAAAGAAATCTGTTGGATCTTTTATTATTCCAAGCTTACAGTTTAATGACTACTGATTAATATTTATATTGAGCTACAATCTCTTTACACACACACGAGATTGTTGCAACACATAACCATTTGCTGTATAACTAACTTGACACATAAGCTCAACCAGCTAACTAACTTTGACAGGTTAGCTTAATGATTTGATCTGCTACAACCAGCTACATAGCAACATCATGCTCTGCTCCAGCTTCATCTAATTCACTAACAAAGAACATTTTGGTCTACTATTTCCTTTACTACGGGAACTAAAAATCATGGATCTTCCAAAACTCAAAAGATTTTGCAACTCCAACGAGAGTATAATTGAACTACCTAAGTTGTGGCATCTGACCATTGAGAATTGCCCTAATATGAAAACATTCATCTCCAATTCTATGTCTGCGCAGCACATGACAGCGGATAATAAGGAACCTCAAGAAATAAAATCAGAGAACTTCCAGCTAGCTGATCATATAGAACCACCCTTCGATGAAAAGGTGGTTATTATTATTATTATTATTATTATTATTATTATTATTATTATTATTATTATTTCTTCTTCACTTTCATTCGCATAGGTGTAATTTCATTAGACTCAAAATCAAATTTAATGACTCATCTTCCTAGAAGTTGTCTTAATTTATATATGATTTAACAGTATTATTGTTATTATTAACTAACTTTACAATAAGAATTATAAAAATGTCTCAAATTAATTAGATGATCGGTAACATGGTGTGAATTATATCCATTTTACGCCTTACATCTCTGTTTTCCTAGCTAATTCATATTGGATTTAGCATTAGATTTGATTTATGTGTTTCAAGGGTAATTAATTTGTTTGTTTTTTTTTGGTTCCTTCCAAAAATGAAACCAATTTGAATATAAAATGTTGGGAGGACTGCAGAGATTAGTTATGTATTTTCTTTACAACTTAAGTTTGTTGATTTTCAGGTTGCATTCCCCAAATTGAGACGGTTAAAGCTGTCTAGATTACCCAATGTGTTGCATCTCTGGAAGGAAAATGCCGAATCCAACAAAGTTTTTGCAAATTTGCAAAGTCTAGACGTATCGGAATGTAGTAAGTTGCAAAAATTAGTACCGCCTTCATGGCATTTGGAAATTCTGGCGACTCTGGAAGTATCAAAATGTCACGGGTTGATAAATGTGTTGACGTTCTTAACATCTAAAAGTCTAGTGAATCTTAAAAAAATGAAGATAGTTGATTGCAAAATGATAGAAGAAATCATACAATCGCAAGTTGGAGAAGAAGCGAAAGATTGCATTGTTTTCAGGAAATTGGAGTACTTGGGACTTGATTGTTTGCCTTAACTAACAAGCATTTGTTTGGGTAATTATACTCTTGAATTCCCGTCCTTGGAACGAGTAGTTGTGAGACAGTGTCCAAAGATGAAGATTTTCTCTCAAGGAGTTGTAGACACACCAAAGCTAAACAAAGTGAAACTCACCGAAGGAGAAGAAGGATGCTGGGAAGGCAATCTCAATGACACCATACAAAAATTGTTCAATGAAATGGTGAGTATTAATTAATTAAATATTGGTGCTAGCTAGCAAATTATTTTATAGAAACTAATATGGTATAATATGATTGGTTGACTGAAATATATAATAATAAAAAATAAATCATGAGGGTCATTGGATGTTTTAGTTTAACCAATCGTATTATGTTACATTAGTTTATACAATATTATTTGTACAAAAGAGTTTGTGGTCGCATCATTACTCTTGCTATTTTTTTAATTACTATTATTATGATGATGATGATGGTGGTATTGTATGCTTGCTTACACATTAATAATTACAAAATGTGCAAAATTCTGAAGAAAAGATTGAGCCCACCCTTCAAGTACAATAAAGAAGCTATCTCGAACCAGGACAATCTCTTATCCATGATTCAACTTGTTCGTTTTTTTGTACTTGAATAATTTGACCCCAAATGTATTTACAGCGTTTTGGTCATGCTACAGACTTGCAAGACACTTTGGATTTGTTAGATGCATTCTCTGTTTAAGGAAGGACTTGAATTGATGTTTCATGTCTCATGCGATATTCAATTAGATTCTGTTTCAACTTCTATGTTAAGCATCTGATTTCTAACCTGTTTTGATTGAAGATCTTTAGTGAAGAAAACAGCACAAGACAATGCTGATTACATTTGTATGGCGTTATCATATATAAGTGTGTAAGAATTTATACCTAAATGCATGCCGTCTTTGTACAAGCTGAAGAGTACTATGCAATGAAGGATTTGCCTGCACAGAAACGAGAAACATAAAGAAGAGACACACGAAGCATTTTACCGTTTTGAGATCATTGCAGCATACAAAAAATGTGAATAACAACAATGCAATATACGATACCCACATTAAATTTATGTACAAACATATAAAATTAAGTGCTAAATTTGAACTTTTAAAATCATTATATAATTTGGATATATCCAGAACTTTTAGCGTATGTAAGATTAATTTTAATGCATGCAGCATTTAGAAGGTACTAAGGTAGAAACAAAAATTTGCGATTGCAACAAGAATTGATCTTTGCATTCCCCAGTTTAGTAATAAAAAAATCAAAACAGAGTAGAGACAGGGGATCTCTTTCCTCATTCCCCTGTTTAATAACAGTAAAAACAAAACAGACGAGAAACGGAGGCCATCTTTTCATTCCCCTGTTTTTCTATTCATTTTAAAAAAAAAGTTATTCAAAACTTTTTTTTAATTCAAAACTATTTTCTATTTTCATATTGACTTTTATTTATTAAAAAAAAAGTAATTAAGAAGTGTAATTCTAAACTCATCCTTGTGCTTTGATGTTGGAGGGGTTTTTCCGTTTTTCTACATTGGCCATATCAATTAATGATGAAAGTTCTTATCATTAACTGCTTTCGAAATGAGTAAGCACGCTATGACCCGTAAGAGAATTTAATAATTGGATAAGTTATATAACAGCTTTGATATGGCTCCTAGACATGTATGCAATTTGTGTCTTTTAGTTTGGCTTTGTATTCTTTTTTAATTAAATGAGTCCGGATTAGGTCAGCGGTAGATAAACGAGTCGGTTTTTCCATTACTAAGCTTTTCATGGATGAAAATTTTTATTTATTTTTTTGTTTTATAGATTCTCCATGAATGCCATTAGAAATGAGATTGAATAATTCAAACTTTCTTTTTCCCCTTAACATCCAAACATGTTAGGTGAGGGCTACTAATAAGTCTTTTGTAATGAGAACCTGTGTCTAAGCAAAAGCAGAGGTCAATTGCCAATACCATACTTCTGCACCTTCGTCTATCACTGTTATTAGTTTCAGTGCTTAAATTGCTCCATAAGCTTGCACTTTGTCTTTGTCTTAATTTCTGAGGCGTACTGCTAATGAGACCCCCTGCCAAGTTCAAGCTTCTTGATGTCTTGTGATTCCCTTTTTTGTGGTGGTTACTTTGTCATAGAACTGACTGTTAAAGGCCATCAATCAATCCTGTTTTATAACATTTTTTTTTTTAACATAATGATCAAACAAATGTTAGCCCTCAGATTGCATGCAGCTATTGACTTGCATCCAATTATTGACTCTCTCATATTTTGATATAAACTAAATTCATAAGAGGATACCTCTTCACCATGGCAAAGCAAACTTACAGTTCATGGAAGAACATAAACAGCGGTGCCTCCAAGACTTTCTTCAACGGACGAAATAAGGTTTAAGGAGTTTGTTCAAGTCATAAAGATCAAAGAAGCAGAATTACTCGGTTCTTATGCAGAAAAAATCGAATTAAGCTGTGTTGATTAAATTCGTTGAAATGACTCTGCTGGATGCTGCCTACACCATTGAACTCTTATTGAGGTATTGTTTCTCTCAACTTGGGGAGCCAGTTTGGGAAGTCGCTCCATTGCTACCCGAACAATTTCACAAATCAGCCGGTTCCATGGTTCACGATCGTGAGATGAGAACCAACCGACGGAGTTCTAACATGGCTGAAGATGAGATCGTTCAATGTTGTATTTGAAGCCACATGGATTTGTGTTGTACGTGTCATTTGGTACTAAGGTTGGTCTAACCTTCTACCTTTGATGAGTATTCACAACTGGGCGATGCTTTAGAAGTACCAAACCAGTCATTTATTTGGGTAATTTAAATTGGTGCGGGTAGATTAAATTACTTCAACCAACCATGAATTTATCAATTTCTGGTAGCTCACAGGCCACAGTGAAGCATGACTGCAACCAGACATACCATATTGATACAGCATTCCAGAGCAGGGGAAAAAATTTGGATATGAAGTAATGGATACAATTAAGATTTTTTTCCCCTTCATTTTTCAATCACACTTACACAGCATGAATATTTACTAAAGAAACTTGTGCCGAACGGTGTGAGTGCTGTTAGCTGTAAGGTACACTATGTTCAAAGATGGACACACTAACGTGTACGGGAAATAGAAATCTATAATGCAAGTTTTATTAAGAAAGTATTCGACAATTAAGCTTTGACTGAAAACAAACTGGAAATTTATGATCTATCTCTACTTCGACTTGTCTTTCTCAAAATTAAATCTTCGCAATCTTCAAAGTGAACAGAGCCTCCCACATGCATTTCTACGTTGATTCTAGGATATCAAACGAGTAACCATGATTCACTGACATACAGAGGTACCAACACATACAAGTATTGAGAAATATTTCCACTAAATTCTTTTCATGTGTACAACTCAACCAATCATGAACAAGAAAAAGAATAAAAAATTAAAAGTGTCTCTAAGATTAAATTGGATTTATCATGTAAGACCCCAACCAATCAATAAATTCATAATTCAGATAAAAAAATAATGATTATAATAATAATAATAAGACAAAATCTTGATATGGGCATGCTCTAATTTTGCATGCATGAACACACATCACATTAATCCAAACAAATCACATACCGTAAACACAAAACCATCAAAAAATTAAATCCCAGAAATATTTTTTATCATACACATTTACACTAAATGCCCCAAATGTATTTACAGCGTTTTGCTTATGCTACAGACTTGCAAGATACTTTGGATTTGTTTGATGCATTCTCTGTTTGAGGAAGGACTTGAATTGATGTTTCATGTTTCATGCAATATTCAATTAGATTTTGTTTCAACTTCTATGTTAAGCATTTGATTTCTAACCTGTTTTGATTGAAGATCTTTAGTGAAGAAAACAGCACAAGACAATGCTGATTACATTTGTATGGCGTTATCATATATAAGTGTGTAAGAATTTTTTACGAGAAGATTAAAATTATCTTGACCATTATTAAAAGGAATTAATCTGTCAAGTTGGCCTTCTCAAACCAGCTGTTAAGGAAGCACAACAAGTTGCTGAGAAGGATTACCAGCTGGCTTCATATGGTTACAAAGTCACACGTGCATGATTAGTTAGTAAGTTAGCTAAAATAGTTTGTTGTAGAGTTAGTTGAAATTAGCTTAATTACAGTTCAGCATTCTTGTATATATAAATAAACTTCATTGTATTATGTTTTTATGAACAATGAAATGAATTAGAAAGATCTGGAATATTTCCTCTCAATTCTTCTTTCAAAACTTTCTCAGTATCCAAACATCATTTTCTTGTTTTTCAACTTGGTATCAGAGCCAGCTATGGCCTCAGTAAATCTTGCTTCATCCTCTACACCAATTCAGAATACTAATGTCAACTCATCGACTGTAACCTTTACTTTTAATACACCTGTTAAACTTGATCAGTCAAACTATCTGATATGGAGGTCACAAGTCTTAGCTTCAATTCGAGGTAACAGACTTGAGAAGTTCATTGATGAATCTATCACTCCACTTGCTTCTCACATTGCTCAGAGAGTTGGTGATGATCTCAGATTTGTTGAAAATCCAGACTTCATAACATGGCGCTCACAAGATCAAGTGCTTCTCGGATGGTTACTCTCCTCAATGAGTGAAGGCATCATCAGTCTTGTATTCAACCTGGAAACTTCTTTGGAGGTATGGAAAGCTATTGAAACTCAGTTTGGATCACAATCTAAATCTAGACTTCTGCACTTAAGGTACATGATGAACTCCACTAGAAAAGATTATTTGAAGATCACTGACTACTTTATTAAGATGAAAAATATTGTTGATAATATGGCTGCAGATGGAAGTACTTTGAGTGATGATGATTTAATTTTGCACATACTCTCTGGCTTAGGTCCATATTATAATTCTGTTGCCACATGTATCACTAGACAAGTAGGTGTTGGGAAGATGAATATTAATGAAGCCTATCTTATGCTTTTAACTCAAGAGGCTAGGATTGAGCAACAAAATCATATGCTTGCTGGTATAGATGTAAAATAAAACTTTGAGGCTAATTTTTCTCAAAACAGAGGACCTAAGAGAGGAAATATGTCAGGAGGAAAAGGTTTTGATAATTTTGGATACGGTTCTGGTTATGGCTATAATGAAAAATCTGGTAATAATGATTATAGAGGAGGATAAGGAAACTCTAGTTATTCTACTAATGCTTTTGGTACTAATGCACAGCACAGAGGCTATCCGGGAGATAATCAAAGAGGTGGTGGGGGAAATTGGAATCAAGATGCTGGACCTAGTGATTTCAATAACTCCAAAACTTTTGGAAACACTAAACCTAATTGGAATACTTCTAAACCAACCTGTCAGATTTGCTTCAAAACTGGACATACTGCAAATGTCTGCTGGAAACTTGCTGAATTCATGGCTTCTGGTGCTTATAGACCACCACCAAATAGAAATCCAAGGTCAACATATCTAGCCAACATGGATGGACCATCTGATAGTAATTGGTACCTGGACAGTGGTGCAACACACCATCTTACAAATGATGTGAGTAATATGCATATCAGTGAAGCTTTCACAAGTACTTCTAAACTTTTTGTTGGAAATGGAGCTAGTTTGTGCATAACACATGTTGGTCATGTTGTGTTTAAGCTAAAGAACTTAATTACCTCTCCCACAATTAAACTAAATAACATACTTCTTGTACCACAAATCACCAAAAATCTGATTAGCATATCACAGCTAACTAAAGATAATAATGTTGTAGTTGAGTTCACTAATAAATTTTGTTTTGTGAAGGACAAAGTGAAGAACTTGATCATGCTACAAGGTAAGGCTGAAAAGGGATTATACAAATTGCTATTGGTTTCCTCTAAAACAATAATTCCTTCGACAACCTTTCAAAGTCATGTTGCTGGTATTGAGGCAGTAGCTAGTGAAACTCCTCTTTTAATGTTCTCTGCTGTTGAGTCTGATTTCAAAAATAAAACTTCTTGTTTGCCTACTGCAACAGATGATTGTGTAAACTCCAAATGTTTGTTGAGTACATCTGTATTACATCAAAGATTTGGTCATCCAAATTCTAGAATTCTAACTCATGTAATTCAGTCTTGTCCATCTTTCAAGTTTGTCAATAAAAACAAAGTTAGTGATTCCTGTGATGCTTGTAAAGTTGGAAAAATGCACAGATTACATTTTCCAGCAACAAAAACAAAAACCAATCATCTTCTTAAAGTCATACATATTGATCTTTGAGGACCTGCCCCTATAATTTCAATTCAGGGGTATAGATACTATGTAAGCTTTGTTGATGAATACACTAGATTTACATGGATCTTTCCTCTAAAAACTAAGGATGAGTAGGGATGGCAACCGAACCCAGACTGAACCTGGATAATCCGATCCGGGTTCAACCCGCACCGGAACAAATTTAATGCGGAATCCGGATCGGTTTTTTAGAACCCACATACGTCCAGATCCGGTTTCAAGTGAACCCGCAAATCCAAAACCCGGATCCATATATTATTTATTTTAATATTAATTTTTTAGAAATTAATAAATATAAATAAAAAAAACCTAGCTCTCTCAAATCTCAATTCGTTCCTCACTTCCTCTCGGTCTTGGCTCTCTGCCTCTCTCAAATCTCAATCTCTCTCACTCATTGCTCTCTCGATCTCTCACTCTCTTCAACTCTACTGTAATTTCTCCTCTCAATCTCTCATCTGTTCGGTTCCTCTCTCAATCTCTCTCAAGTCTCACCCGTTTCTCAATTAATCTCTCTCACTCTCTCACGGTGCGGCTGCGTTAAGCTACTGCTGTGAATATTTGTGAGTCTTGGCTTTTCTCTTTACAGTTTATGCTCTATTACTTTTTTATTATTCCCTCTTTGCAATTTAATTATATTGTCTTTACAATTTACCTGCTGTTATGCTCTGATTATACTCTTTTTGGAATTTAATTATATTGTCTTTGTAATTTATGTGTTGTTATGCTCTGATTATACTGTCTTCACAATTTAATTAGATTGTGTTTGCAATTTATGTGTTGTTTTGCTCTGTTTGTGACTTTGTGTCGTGTGAAGGATGTTAGAGTGTAATTTATGCACTAGTTTTGTATTGTTTACTTCCTTTAATATCGACGTTTTGCACTTAATAATAATGATTTACTTGTGTTTTATTCTTGTAGGTGCAATTCTATTGATTGATGCTAAAATTGAGCTACAAGATGATGCTTGAGGATGATTATTTTCCTGGAGAAATTATGAGCTTTAGAAGAACATTGTTGATAAGGCATGGGCACGTGCTGTCAACTAAGGACCTGCAGTTTTTATTTTAACGTGTTTTGTCTTTTTAGTTATTTTTGTAATTTTGAATTTAATATTTAGATAATATTTTAGATATTAGTATTTTATTTTTGGAAGAACTCTATAAGAGAGAAGAGACGTGAAAAACAAAGGGCAGGTAGATTTTTGAAGGGGATCAAATAAAAAAAAACCCTAGATCTAGATTTTTCTCTTCTCTCTATGAAGAATTAAACCTATTATTCTGGTTGAAGATTAATAAAGCTTTGATTCAACATTACTGTGAGATCTTTCTTATGCTTTAATTGTTTTATTGCTTTTTGGGTATTTGTTTATTCTCTATATTATTGTCATGATTATGTTTGTTAATTAGATAATTGGCCACTATTTAATTATCAATTTAATCTATTATCAATTAAAAGATTTATCATATGAAGATTTTAATGTTTGTGACAAATAACATAGCAGTGCGTTATGTTATGAGAATAAACAATCTAATTTAAATGAACCATCGTATGCGTTTGTTGATTAGGATTTTGGTCTCTCTGGTTTTTTAGGCTGTCAATTGATTAAATCCTATGATCGTATCTAGGGTTGTTGATAACTCTAGGAAATGAGAGTTATTACATCAATTCTAGACTTGAATCAAGGCCACTTAGAGAACAAATAAGGTGTTTTTATTACATTTTGGGTACCTTTTGCATAAACATTCATTTTAGTTGAGTTTTAAAAAGTTTTGATTGAATCATAGTAATTTGTGCTAAAAACAGGTTTTAAATTGTAGGTTTTAAATTTGTGAGAGGATGTTGAAGCATTAGAAGAGCAAGAGGAGGAAGGAAGATGACCACAAAAGAAGTAAAGCACAATCGGGAAGAAAACAATGTTGTAGCGGCTGTTAGAGCAACCAGTGCTGTAGCAATTTAGGAGCAGTACGGGAGAAAATTTAGGCGTGAGTCAGCCATAAAGTCGCGATCTGCATGTTTCCTAATTTAAACACATGCACGCTCATGGGCTTTGGTTTTAACCTAATTCGCAATATAAAAAGGAGGTGTGCACCACATAGAAGGGCGGCAAGGAATTATCATTAGAGTAATTAAAAGGAACGAAGGAGAAGAATATCATAATTGAAGAGTGTTGTTTCGGCAACATTGGACAATCGTGCAGAATTACTTGACTTTGATTTTCATTATGCTCAACTTATATTTATTTTTTTCCTTTAATTGATTTGATGTATTCTGAGACCAATATATTTATGTTTACTTTTCTCATCCAGATTATGAACTAAATTTATTTGTGGTTGAGCGACAAATAATCCAATGGGGTCTTGACTGTTCTTTTATGTTGTTATGGTAATGCTGTAGCATTTTACTCTAGTAGTTTTTATAAATACAACTGTTATTTCGGTTGACCACCCATTTAATAGTTTTAGTTAAGATAGAGCAGCAAAAGGGCATGTCTTAGCGGACGTTATTAGAGTATTACTTGTTCTTAAGTCGAGTTTCCTGGATTAGGTTATCTTGAATCCTATAAGGGCAATACTTGAAGTTAAGATTTGTGACACTCTAGACATAGGTGTTCACCTTGTAGAGTAGAGAGATTAAAGGTGATAATGCCATACCATAAATATATGAGCAACTGGTCATTGTTAGTAGATTTAAAGGTATGAGATTTCCAACATGGGATAACTGCGGATGCAAATTTATTCTACCCATTGTTGCAGCACTTATTGTAATAACTGGTACTAATTTGGTAAACAACAGTCATCCCATTAGGAGAGTTTGATCATTCAACTACTATATTCTCAATTGAATTTTAGACACATTCAACTCAGTTTATTTCATTACAGTATTGTTTTATTTTCTTCTCTCACAACTATTAGTTACATAGAATTATTTGACAATTGTTTGTTTCGGTCCTTAATTAATTTGCATTATTGTGATTTGCTTTAGCATTTTGAGTAACATCAATCCCTGTGGAGACAATCTTGAATACTCATCACTTTATTACTTGTTGTGTATACTTGCACATTGGCATTGATAATAATTGCTTATAGAAATTTACCAACAGTTGTCTATTGATTTAGGGAAATAACCAATGGTCGTACCTTGGTTATCGACTAGTTAAGGAGAGATTGGCTATTAGAGGGTCTCAGTAGCTATAACCAGTCAATTCATAAGTAGTAATGATTTATATTTGAATCAATGATCAGTAGTCGAATCAAGCTGAGTTAATTCCTTCAACCATAGCTTTTTCCCAATTTGAATTACAATTTTAATTTGCATTCTTGTTATTTTAATTTGATTTTTATTATTGTCAACAATCCCCCATTTTGCATTTTACATTTTAAAAGGATTTAAATAATTACCAATCTCTGTGGACACGACCCTGCTCAATCACTATACACCATTTATTTAGAGTAGGTATTTATTTTTGCTGGCTTTGACAACCATCAAAGGAGGACTTCATCTGGCTGCCACAACATAACAGAGTAGCCGTAAAAAATTAAAATAGAAATTATATGACACATACAATAAAAAATTGATTATGACATTACTTTGTAACTTTAATAGCTAAACTCTGTGATTTTTAATATCTATACTTAGTTATGCTTCAACTTTATTATTTATAGTTTATTTATTTTTGAATTATTTTTTATTGTTGTTGTTAATATAATAGAAATGGTATCTCTAAAATATTTATAGTTTTTACGATTAAACATAGCATATAAATTAGAAGAAGTTTCTGGAATTAATTATGTCTTGACATAATTTTTGTAGAGCGAAAAATTGATATGGAAAATGAACAAAGAATTGACTTGGATGCCTCCAAAAAAAGTGATGAAAGTGTTTGTGTGAGAGTTATGACAAAATCAGAAAATAATAATGATACAACTGTTGAATTAGAACCAAATTCAATAGTAGCAGTTCAGGGGGGTAGTCGTGGCCGTGGCCGTAGGGATAATACTAATCCTGTTACTTCACAAAAACGAGGTGGTAGTGGTAGAGTAGTCTCTGATGCTTGGAATCATTTCAAAAAAGTTAAGTTGGGTGAGGAAGTTCAGGCGATTTGCAATTACTGTGGGTTAGTTATGCAAGGACATTATTCGGGGGGTACTAATAACTTAATAAACCATGCTAAACGTTGTCCTAGAAGGTCATTCAAGAATGTACAGCAAATGCACTTATCTTTTTCTTCTAAAGTTGGTGGAACCACTTCACTTAGTAATTGTAGTTCTGAATCAAAATGGGATATGGCTACAATAAAGCTTTTTGTGGCTACAATGATTGTACTACATGAGCTCCCCTTGGCATTGGTTGAGTACGTTGGGTTTTATGACTTGTTGAAGCTACTCCAACCTTCTATTGAGACTATTAGTAGAAACACCTTCAAAGCTGAAATTTTGAAGCTTTATGATGTTGAAAAGAAGAAGACAATAGGTATTTTGGAAACTTGTGAGAGTCGAATCGCAATTACTATAGATATGTGGACTGCTAGTAACAAAAAAAAAAAGGATACATGGTTATTACGGCACATTACATTGAGAGCTCATGGGTGTTGCGAAGTCGTATTATGAGGTAATATTCTTAAAACTTATTTTTTTTTTTGTTTAAGCATAAATTAGTGTCCTGTCTAATATTTTAATTATTTTTTTCACATTGTTAGGTTTATATATGTGCCAGCTCCACATAGTGCTGAGGTAATGTGTAATGAGTTATATGGTTGTTTGATAGATTGGAATATAAATAGAAAGTTGTCCACTGTAACTGTTGATAATTGTGCTGCAAATGATTCTATGATTGCCTTGTTGTTGGGGAAATTTTCTGCTAGTTCAATGATTATGGGTGGCAAATTCTTTCATATGCGTTGTTGTGCTCATATATTGAACTTGATAGTTAGAGATGGTTTGTCTGTGATACAAAATGGAGTTGAGAAAATTAGAGATAGTGTTCATTATTGGACAGCAACACCAGCTAGAGTTGAAAATTTTAAGAATGTAAAAAAACAATTAGATATTAAGGAAACCAAAAACTTGGTACTTGATTATAAAACTAGATAGAACTCCACTTACTTGATGTTTAGTATTGCATTATTGTATAAAGATGTATTTGATCATTTAAAGGAACGTGAGAGAAATTATACATCTTTACCTAGTGAGTCAGAGTGGAATTTTTCAAAGCTTATGTGTGAGTATCTATAAAGCTTTTATAAGTTGATAGAACTTTTTTCCGGGGACATGATATCCGACATCTAATTTATTTTTTGCCAAGATTTGTGAAATTAGATTGTCAATGAATGCATGGTTGCAATCACCAATTGAGGGGATAAAAAATATGGCCACTAGGATGATTACGAAGTATGAAAAGTATTGGGATGTTATTCATGGAGTTCTTGCAGTGGGGACTATGTTAGATCCTAGCCGTAAAATGTTACTGATTAACTTTTTATTTCCTAAAATATATGGGGAAAAAGATGAATCCGAAATTAAAAGAGTGCATAAGTTATTTGTTGATTTAGTGCATGAGTATGAAGTAAAGCATCTATCAAATTCAAGTGGGGGGTTAATGGTGCCAATTCTCAAGCTGCTTCAGGAGGGGATTCTATTATGTTGGACTTAGATTTGGATGAAATGGCTGATGAGTGGGCATTATTTAGAAATGAAAACACACAGAATACTCATTCCAAATCAGAATTAGAGCTTTATCTTGAGGAGAGTACTTTGCCTTTAACTAGTCAATTTGACATTTTGTCATGGTGGAAGAATAATCAAGGCAAATATTCTATACTTGCAAAGACCACAAGGGACATTTTGGCCATTCCTATATCAACAGTTGCTTCGGAGTCCGCTTTTAGCACTGAAGGTAGACATTTGAGCCCTCATCGCAGTATACTTCACACATCCATAATGGAGGCATTGGTGTGTACTCGAAATTGGTTTTGGCTTGAACAAAACCTAAAAGGTATGCAAATTTTATTTATTAGAATCAAATTATTTGTTGTATTGTTCTTATTATTAATTTATCACTAATTGGTTGTCTTGTTCATTGTGTTTATGATTTACATATTTTTTGTAGATGGAATTCCAGAGGAAGCAATACTTTCTGCTGAGCATTTGATTAATGAAAGTTGGATGAGTGAACAATAGTCAAATGAAGTGGATGATTGAGAGTTTAGTCTTTAGCACTAGTGGTTTGAAATTTGAACTTTAAATTGTAGAATTATGTTATGGATTTGTATTTGTGGATGTTTATTACTTTAAAATTTTGAATTTTAAATTCTATGTTGTGTTGTATTTGTTTTAGAACCTGGATAAGTTATATGTTTTTTATTTGAAATTTTGTTGAGCTAAACTAAAGCAATTTGTATTCTGGAAGCAATTTGGTTCTGGTTGCTAAACTAAAGTAATCTGGATTCTGGAAGCAATTTGGTTCTGGTTTGAGTAATTGTGTTCTTTTTTTTTTCCTTTTCCATCAACTTAAGTTAAGTAAAGCAATCTGGGTTCAAAACCCGAAATCCGGAAACTCAGATTTTTTCGGGTTGACCCCGGACCGGACCCGGATGGAAAAAAACCGAGTTCAATGTGGGTCTGATAATAAGAATTTAGTGTCCGGGTCCGGATCTGGAACAGCCAAACCCGGACCCAGACTCAAAAATTGCCATCCCTAAGGATGAGACACTATTTGTTTTCAAAATCTTCAAAACACAAGTAGAAAAGCAACTTGAAAGATCAATCAAATCCCTTCAATCTGATTGGGGTAGGAAATTCAAACCATTTGTTGATTTTATTCACAAAGAAGGAATTCAATTTAGACACTCTTGCCCATATACTCACTACCAAAATGGCCTGGTAGAAAGGGAACACAGACATATTACTAAATTGGGGTTAACCTTACTTGCACAAGCTACTCTACCTATTAAGTTTTGGTGGGATTCCTTCCATAGTGCAGCTTACATCATAAACAGACTACCCACTCCTACATTATCCATGCAATCACCCTATGAGTGTATGTTTCATCACAAACCAGATAACAAGTTTATGAGAACTTTTGGTTGTTCTTGCTTTCCTTTTCTTAGAGAATACAATAAACAAAAGTTCTATTTTCACACTTCTAAATGCATATTTCTGGGCTACAGTCCTATACACAAAGGGGTATAAATGCTTGCATTCCTCAGGCAAAATCTACATAGCTAGTCATGTTCTATTTAATGAAACGTTTTTTTCCCTATTCAACTGATGCTATTGCTTCTTCTTTAAAGCCCAATCCCTCTGATTTTAAATATAATCTCCTTCAGTCTTACACCATATTTGTTTCCAATAGCAATTTGAATAATCTTGAAGCTGATGCTGCAGTACATGGTTCATTCTCTCCTATACCCTCATCAACTTATTCACACAACACATCACTTGTACCTTCATCATCTGATTTACAAACACAATCTATATCACAGAACTCTCATTCATCTCACTAAACAATTATACCATCCACCTTACAGAACTTACAAACCTCATCAAATACATTTCCATCCCAAACTATTCCATATTCTACATCTCAAAAATCCAAACCAATAATTCCTACTCACAGCATGATCACTAGAGCAAAGGCTGGTGTTTTTAAGCCCAAAGCTTTCTTATCAGCTCATAACAATCTAGAACCCTCAACTACTAAAGAAGCATTATCTGATCCTAAATGGAAGAAGGCACTGCAAGCTGAATACAATGCTCTCATTAAAAATAATACTTGGAAACTTGTGCCCATGTCCTCATAGCTTAAGCTGGTCGGCTATAAATGGGTGTTTAGAACCAAGTATAATACAGATGGCTCAATTTCTAAATACAAAGCACGGTTGATTGCAAAAGGGTTCCATCAAACAGTTGGTATTGATTACTCAGAAACTTTCAGCCCAGTAGTGAAATCTTCAACAGTGAGAGTTGTTCTGAGTATAGTTGTCATGCAAGGATGGAAAGTGAGGCAAATTGATGTGAATAATGCCTTCCTCAATGGTGACCTTATTGAAGATGTATATATGATTCAGCCTGAGGGGTTTTCATTAAAAGATGGTTATGTTTGCAAACTTAACAAAGGTCTTTATGGATTGAAGCAAGCTCTAAGAGCTTGGTATGAAAAACTCAAGAGCTGTCTTGTTAGGTGGGGATTTAACAATTCTAGAGCTGATACTTCTCTATTTATAAAATCAAAAAGGAAACTCGTCTCTTAGCCCTCTTCTACCTCTCCGGTGACTGAGCAATTTCTCTCCCTCGACGTAAAAGCTACCTTCCTTGTCTCTATTCGGCTGGGCCACAACTACATGTATTATTTCTATTTCTTCAGTTTTGGATAGTTGTAGAAAATTTCTTTTCTCTCTATTTTGCTTGGGTAGTGTTTGGTGATATTGCTCTGGTCATAGTTTAGGAAATGTCAAAAGGCAAAGAAAAGGTAATTGAGATTGATGACGACGAGTTAGACTTCTTGCCTAGTCTACTCGCCGATTCTGCCTTTGACCCTGGGATTCCTTTAGAACCGATTAGATCTAGTATTGGGACAAGTGCTAGGAGGATGTCTCCCCAAATAACCTCTTCAACTAGCAATAGCGGCGGCGAGGGATCTTCTAGTTCGGAAGATACCCTGCGTGAGGACCCATGAGAAGATTCTGGTGAAATGTCCTCACTAGGAACATCGCGACAAGATAGGAAGAACAAAGTAGGAGGTAAGGCTTTATCGGAGCATTACGCTATTGACTTCATCACGTGCACGACCTCGTTGACCTCCGGACTAGGTATGACATTCCTGATGATATACCCCTTAGGATCCCAGGAAAAAATGATACTCCCAGTCGGCTTCCCAGGGGATACGTTACTCTTTTTCTAGAGAGTTTTAAGTTAGGGATGAGGTGCCCCCTACAACCCTATTTTGCCCGAATGCTTAGTGGGTTAAACTTAGCTTCTAGTCAACTTAACCCCAACGGGTGGAGGGTACTTTCTGGTCTGTTCATATTGTGGGACAGATGCTGCCAGAGTGAGCCCACCATTGATAAGGTAAAGCACATGTACCAGCTAAAGAGCAACCCCAAAGACACCGGTTGGTATTACTTCATGTCGAGTACCAAGACCAGGAAACCCATAACTAGTCTTCCAACGGGTGGTGGTGGAAATTGGAAGAAAAAGTTCTTTTTTACTGGGGGTCCCTAGGGTCAAGTTGCACAGATTGACAAGAAGAACTATCGCGTCCCCTCCAATTTCGTGGTCCTAGGTTGTCTGCTCGCTTTAGATGTCTTGTATCCCTAGTTGTTCTCATTTTTTATTTGTCTCTAACCCAATTTTTGTTCGAACTACAGGTTCTTTGGGTGTCCACTACAAGCTTAAACCTAAACCGCTCAAGCGGGTCGAGATTGTGTTAGCCAATTCCTGCTCAGGCCGAGAGTTGCTATCTACTTACAACTTCTTCAAATCTCGCCTGGTGCACACTGATCTTAAGATGGAGGATGCTGTGATTGGGGCTTTGAATCAGAAACGTCCTCGACCTCATGCTGCTAAGCGAGACCAGGATAAGGATGCTCCCTCTACGAAACGGGTGAACATCACGGAGCAGGTCCCCCCTTGAGGACTCTACCACCTCTTCCTACCAAAGCCAGCGAAAGTAATGGAACAACCACTGATCCCACTTCCCCTCCTCCACCAACAGAGTCGAACCCTCGCTTGCCCGACAATTGAGCAGAGCATCTGGTCCCCTATATCAATAAGTTTTCTAGGCTCGCCAGCAAAAAGGACTTGGAAGACTTTGACGGCAGCACTCTGAGTGAGCTGGTGGGGGCTATGCAGTTTAGTGCTTTTCATCTCGGCTGCATGGCCACTTACTATAAGGCGAATGTCGGCTGCTATGATCGAAAGATGAGAGAAGACGTTCAATCGGCTAAAAACAAAGCTCATGTTGCCGAGAAGAAAGCCAGAGATCTCAACCTTGAGAATCTGAAGTTGATAGAGCGAGAGTCTCTCGCACAGGCAAAGGGAATCACTCTTAAGGAGGAGCTGACTAAGGTCAAGGAGGACCTGCAGAGACAAAAGGCTACTTACGAGGCTCAGCTCGAATCTCTCAAAGATTCCTACCAGGTTCAGGTTGAAAACCTAGAGAAGGAAGCTGACAACCAATATGACCAGGGGCTTCGGCATTCTTATCGCTGCATCATGGCCGTCCTAGGGAAGCAGCATCCTGATCTGAAGATGGACGAGCTTACTATTGGTGTTGCTCAATATATGGATGAGGAGGCAGCCAAAGAAGATGTCGAAGAGTTGGAGCCAAATGCAACTGAGGAGGGAACATCTCCTCCTCGTGCAGTCCCTGCTGATGTTGCCGAGGCAAGTACCCCCCCGAGTGCAACTGGTGAGACCCCCATGCTCCTGAGGTGGACCAGTCAACAGAGACGGCCCAGCTTACTGACCCGCTGTCCTCTTGAATGTACCTTGTGTCGTAGGTTTCTTTTTTGGAACATTGTATGTTAAGACTAGCAGCTTTCATAATTTGTTGGCAGATTAATAAGAATGTTCTTATTTGCTTTCTTCGCTTTGAGCTCTTGGCAGATTATTTTATTTTTTGTTCGCTTACATTGTGGTCGAGTAGGTGTCGAAAAGTTCAGCTTCCCGTCGCCTTACGTTTGATGGTTTGCTCGTCTTCGCTTGGTCGAGCAGATGTTGGTATGTTTTGGCTTCTGGTCTCGCCATAAAACAGGCTTTGAGATTTAGTGAGCCTTTGCATGCCTTAGAAAATTTTTATAACATTTGAGGGTCTGCTCGCCTTCGCTTGGTCGAGCAGATCCTGACACGCTTGGCTTCTGGTCTCGCCATAACACAGGCTTTGAGACTTAGTGAGCCTTTGCATGCCTTAGAAATTTTTATAACATTTGAGGGTCTACTCGTCTTCGCTTGGTCGAGCAGATCCTGGCACGCTTGGCTTCTGGTCTCGCCATAACACAGGCTTTGAGACTTAGTGAGCCTTTGCATGCTTTAGAAATTTTTATAACATTTAAGGGTCAGCTTGCCTTCGCTTGGTCGAGCAAATCCTGGCACGCTTGGCTTCTAGTCTCGCCATAACACAGGCTTTGAGACTTAGTGAGCCTTTGGATGCCTTAGAAATTTTTATAACATTTGAGGGTCTACTTGCCTTCGCTTGGTTGAGCAGATCCTGGAACGCTTGGCTTCTAGTCTCGCCATAACACAGACTTTGAGACTTAGTGAGCCTTTGCATGCCTTAGAAATTTTTTAACATTTGAGGGTCTGCTCGCCTTCACTTGGTCGAGCAAATCCTGGCACGCTTGGCTTCTGGTCTCGCCATAACACAGGTTTTGAGACTTGGTGAGCCTTTGCATGCCTTTGAAACTTTTACAACATTACAACTGACTGAAATTCCTCAACGTTTCATTAATTTCTGAATTCGGCTTACATGAGGTTGATTTAACATAAAACAAATAACAACAAGAACGAATAGAAATAACTTTTAAGCATGATTGGGTCTTATTGGAAATATTTCCTGAGGTGTTCTGCGTTCCAGGGGCGTTTCGCCTCGTGGCCATCCGCGCGAACAAGCTTATAGGCTCCGGGTTCAGTTACTTGCTTGACCCTATACGGCCCCTCCCAGTTTGGTCCAAGTACTCCTTGTGTCGAGTCTTTCGTGTTCTGATCCACCCTCCTTAGTACCCAATCGCCGACCTTGAACTGTCGTATACACACCTTCTGGTTGTAATAACGAGCAACCCTCTGCTGGTAGACGGCGGATCGCTTCGATGCTTGCTCTCTCTTCTCAGTCAGCAGATCCAGATTCAAGCACATTTGGTCGTTGTTTTCCTGCTCATCGAAGTGATCTGTCCGGTGCGTGGTCGCCCCTATCTCGATCGGTACAACAGCTTCATGTCCAAAGGCCAAAGCGAACGGAGTTTCGCCAGTTGCTGTTTTGTGAGTTGTCCTGTATGCCCATAATACACCTAGTAGCTCATCAACCTATACTCCCTTTTTTGCTCATAGCCTAGTTTTCAAAAGCCTCTTGATTATTTTGTTGGCTGCTTCTACTTGTCCGTTAGACTGAGGGTGAGCAGGCAAGCAAGACTTCAGCTCTATCCCGAGGTTCTGGCAGAACTCCCTGAAGTTGTGATTGTCAAACTGCCTGCCATTGTCTGCTATCAGGGTATAAAGGATCCCGTACCGACAGACCAGGTTTCTCCATACGAAGTCAGTCGTCTTTTTCTCTGTGATCCTGCTGAGGGCTTCTACTTCTATCCACTTCATGAAATAGTCTATCGCTACTATTGGGGTAAGGAGGTACAATATCTCTCTTGCTGGGTAGCTTTGTTATTGGGGTAGGGAGGTACAGTAATCTCTGTTCCTTTATGGCCTCATACACCTTGTCTAGGGGCATCTTCAAGGAAGTATACCACCCATAGTCTTGACTCTAGTCGATCATGTATACCGACCTTTCCCTGTTGGTGCCGTTCTGAACTAGATGGGGTAACAGTGCTTCTGGTCTGCTTCCTCTAACACCGTGTGGGTGTGGATGAGGATGACCATATGTTGGGTCATGCCTTCTCCATGAATCTCTGGCTGGTGAACAAGGAGGTTGCGCCCTACTGCGCTAATATTGGGGTGGCCTCTGATGAGACTGGTAAGAGGTGACCCGGCCTCCTACACCACTACCTGAGGCATGATGGTCCTTCCTCTTAATAGGCCCATTTCCTGGTAGAGCTCTCTTCTCTTTCCTCATTAACCCTTCCAGCTGGTCTGTCTTAATCCGTGCTGCCTTTTCCTCCTCAATCTCTATGTCCCTCTTGGCCTGCTCGTAAGCGGCTGAATATGTCTGAATAGTAGGATTCCTCAAATTGTATCACAACTGTCCTATCTTCACCCCTTCTTTCAATCCCCTTAATGTCTGAGGATGGTTGAAAGCTCCCAAATCGAGGACAGCACGATGGACCCTTTTGATGAATTCTCGAAGGGTTTCCTCCTCTCCCTGCTTCATGCTCGTCAGCTCCATCATATCATCTTCAGGCTCCATTGCCCTACAGAACTGCTCTGCAAATTCTTGGCACATCTGCTCGAAGGATTTAATGCTCCCTCGAGGAAGTTTCCGGTACCACTCACGTGCTTGTCCCTCTAGAGCTTGCGATAATCCTTGCACCCCAATTATGTCGTTAAAGCACTCTATGTGCACCAACTAATCAGTTTACCCCGAGTAACTGAGGTTTGGGAGGTGAAAATCCCTCGGAATGACTGCCCTCATGATTTCTGCTAAGAGCAGGGATTCTCCGTCCAGCATTATCCTCCAACCAGGTGCTCTGCTCTGCCCTTGCATGTCATCTATTATCTGCGCTAATCTGCGCACTTCTTCTTCCAGTTGTACAGCACGACCAGGGTCACGTGCTGCAACCTGATCTCGCTCTTGCTCAACATCATGCAGGTGTTGCCGGAGTTCTCTTTCCTCTGCATTCGCCACTTTGTCATCGTTATCAAAGATCCGCCTCCCTGGGGATTGTTCTTCTCCTCGATGGCTTTCTCCCCGTAGAGATGAGTTACCCCCCTCACCACCAAATCTTCTGGTGGTCCGACCTCTCATCATATTGTCGTGCCCTGGTGTCATTCCGCCACTTCTCACCCCCTCCTCTTGAACTCCCCTTCACTCACTTCTCAGCTCGTGTAGGATGGTTGTCAGGGTCTCCATCTGTTTCTCCATCCGTTCTATCCGCTTATATATTGCTTTTTCCCGTGCTTCATTGGCTATCT
Organism: Citrus x clementina; assembly: GCF_000493195.1. NCBI lineage: Eukaryota > Viridiplantae > Streptophyta > Magnoliopsida > Sapindales > Rutaceae > Citrus > Citrus x clementina. The sequence goes on along the minus strand of NW_006262201.1, from coordinate 25,684,415 downwards.
CTCTCAATGTCACGGACTCGTTAAGTCTCAAGTCACCTTCTTGGGCACTACCTCCGCCTACATCCATTGTTCCCTCACTTCCTTTCCTCTTCTTCTCTCTATTAACAGAAGCTTTTGGCTTAGCTCCCCACAGACGGCGCCAAAATGTTGATACGAGATTCTGGTTTTCTGCTCGTCCGGGACCAGGATCTCTCCTCAACCAACTCATCCACGACTAGGATCTCTCCTCGTAAGACTTCCTCTCCACAGACTCCTGCGTACACAGAGACAGGTCACAGCACACCGGGTGTTTTTCCAGTGTAAACCCTCCAACGCTCAAGTCAGAAACGTAGGTTTTGCCTTTTTGGGAAACACGACCACTAATATTATGGCTCTTTTATGATCTCTCAATAGAAAGCTCTTTTCCTAAGTTCTAATCTCAAAAAGTCTAACCCCTTTACCTTCGTTGGTTACCTTTTTATAGCATTCCTTTGAATCCGGCCCTTCCTGCAATCCACGTCTATCACCTCTCTCAACTCTCGGAAGTGGGTGCGTCATTATCATAGTTGTGGCTGAGTGGACTTCGTGCCTTGATTCTCGGGCAGGAATGCACGTCTTGCCAACCGTCATTGACCGGGTCTCCCCCCCTCAACCTTTAGTAAGAATGGCCTTATACTCCTAGTAGGAGGCCGGCTCCCGCTATGGCCCCGTGGAGGGTGCATTATTGAACGAGCATAATACTCCTGTTTGTGGAATCCTGCTACCAGACATCTGCTCATCATGGTTGGTCTTGTCAAAGTATATCCCCCAAACAGTAGTTATTAGTATCTTTATTAGTATCTTTGTTTAATGATACTATTTATAGCTAAATGCATACCGTCTTTGTACACGCTGAAGCGTACTATGCAATGAAGGATTTGCCTGCACAGAAACGAGAAACATAAAGAAGAGACACACGAAGCATTTTATCGTTTTGAGATCATTGTAGCATACAAAAAATGTGAATAACAACAATGCAATATACGAAATGCACATTAAATTTATGTACAAATATATTTACAATTAAATGCTAAATTTGAACTTTTAAAATCATTATATTATTTGGATATATCCAGAACTTACATGCAGAGTGGCTGTTATGCTAGCATATGTCAGATTAATTTTAATGCATGCAGCATTTAGAAGGTACTAAGGTAGAAACAAAAATTTGCGCATGCATTAAGAGGTGATCTTTGCATTCCCCAGTTTAGTAATAAAAAAGTCATAACAGAGAAGGACAGGGGCTCTCTTTTCTCATTCCCCTGTTTAATAACAGTAAAAACAAAACAGAGGAGAAACGGAGGCCATCTTTTCATTCCCCTGTTTTTCTGTTTGGTGATTTTAAAGTTTTATATCTATATTCATTTTTAAAAAAAAGTTATTCAAAACTATTTTCTATTTTCATTTTGACTTTTATTTATTAAAAAAAATTAAGAAGTGTAATTCTAAACTTATCCTTGTGCTTTGATGCTGGAGGGGTTTTTCTGTTTTTCTACATTGGCCATATCAACTAATGATGAAAGTTCTCATCATTAGTTGCTTTTGAAATGAGTGACCATGGTATGACCACTGAGAGTCCGGATTGGGTCAGTGGTAGATAAACGAGTCGGTTTTTCGTTACTGAGCTTTTCATGGATGAAAATTTTTATTTATTATTTTGTTTTATAGGTTCTCCATGAATGCCATTAGAAAAGAGATTGAATAATTCAAACTTCCTTTTTCCCCTTAACATCCAAACATGTGAGGCGAGGGCTACTAATAAGTCCTTTGTAATGAGAACCTATGTCTAAGCAAAAGCAGAGGTCAATTGCCAATACCATACTTCTGCACCTTCGTCTATCACTGTTATTAGTTTCAGTGCTTAAATTGCTCCATAAGCTTGCACTTTGACTTTGTCTTAATTTCTTAGGCGTACTGCTAATGAGACCCCCTGCCAAGTTCAAGCTTCTTGATGTCTTGTGATTCCCTTTTTTGTGGTGGTTACTTTGTCATAGAACTGACTGTTAAAGGCCATCAATCAATCCTGTTTTATAACATTTTTTTTTTAACATATTGATCAAACAAATGTTAGCCCTCAGATTGCATGCAGCTATTGACTTGCATCCAATTATTGACTCTCCCATATTAGGATATAAACTAAATTCATAAGAGGATACCTCTTCACCATGGCAAAGCAAACTTACAGTTCATGGAAGAACATAAACAGCGGTACCTGCATTACTTTCTTCAACGGACCAAAATAAGCTTTGACGAGTTTGTTCAAATTATAAAGTTCAGAGAAGCAGAATTACGAGGTTCTTATGCAGAAAAAGTCGAACTAAGTAGTGATAAATTTGTTGAAATGATTCTGCTGGATGCTGCCTTCATCATTGAACTCTTATTGAGATATCATTTCCGTCAACTTCAAAAAAAAGATGATCATATATTTCATAAACCCTATTTAATAGAGGATATATGGTATGATATGTGGTTACTTGAAAATCAGCTTCTTTTCTTCATTCTTGAGGATCTTTTTGCTCTAGCGGCAATTAAAATCCCCGACCAACATGAAAATCCAACCATCATCACAGTCACATACGAGTATTTCAAGGGTTTAGAGGCAGTACAAGGTAATCGGCAAAAATTCCCTCCTTACACTGAGGCTAGGGTAGAGCATTTCCTTGATTTTCTAAGGATTTGTCATCTACCATCATCGAGGAATCAGGAAAAACAAGAAGGTCAGCAATACCACAAAGGTAAAACCGCACCAAGTGTGACTGATCTCCACCAAGCTGGAGTCCACTTCAGTTTGAGCAAGAGCAATGATTTGTTCGCCATAGAATTCAAAAACAGGACATTGTATATTCCGAAACTGAAGCTACAGCTGGAAACGGAATCCTTATTTCGTAATCTCGTTGCCTTTGAACAACGGCATTACTCAGAGAATTACATAAATGATTATGTGTTCCTTATTCATCATCTCGTGAACACAACAAAGGACGTCGAGTTGCTTGTTCAGAACGGAATCATTGAGAACTGTGTTAAGTAAATAAGAGCACCAGCTTGGCCATGCCATCATTTCCACCCCAACATGGATCACCTCAGCCAAATGGTACGAGCAGAACACTGATAATGAGTCTTTTACGAGCAAGGACCAACCAGAGACAAATACCAAGCAGATACCCATTCCCCAAAAAGCGGGAACACGATCTCACGAAATCACGACAGTTGCGCTATGCCCAGAACTGTCGAGAGAGGTATGGTGTCCCACGTTTACTCACAATATAGCAGTTGGAGTCCCATGGGGGCTGCCACGATCCGAGATAGAGGGGGGATGAAGGGTAAACGGAAACGTAGGACAATGGCTATAAAAGAGAAAGAAACTAATGAAGAAAGGACAGAAAAAATTGAGAGGAGGGAAAACTCTGCCAAATTGTATCCAAACCACTTGCAATACAAATAGTGAGCCAATTCTAAGCAATTATTGGAATCTTAATTGCACCGTTTTCCCGTAAACACCTTGTGCTAACTTAGGCATCGGAGGGTTTACGCCGGTAAAACCACCGGCGTCTCTGATCCACTTTTGTGAACGCAGGCTTAGTGAGAGGAAGAAGGACAATTCCAACTTCAGTGGCTAGAGCGATCGTTGAAGCAAGAAGGAATTGACATCTTCACTGTTGATAACATAAATGTTGGTGTAAAAATCTGGTTGGGCAAAGGGCGAGCAGATTTCAGCATCAACAAACTGGTTTCCGGATAAAGAGGCAGCGTCAACGCTTATAAATAACCTTTCCAGAGGTACCACTCTGCTGGCTGATAGCTTCTATTTTTTTGGGCTATGCAAAGGATTGAATGATCACTGCAAAAGAACGTGCTACAAATGGAGGGCAAACTTAAAACAAAATTACTTCAATACTCCATAGGCTGGCATTTCGGTGTGCGGCGTCGTTTTCCTTCTTATTCTCACCGTTATTCAGTCTGTATGCTCTGTTATACAAGTGTTGTCTCAACCCAAAAATATCTCGTGACGAAAAACCTCTATGCGGTATTTGTTGTTGGAAAATTTTCAAAATAAATGTGTCTTATGGTAAAGGCATGTCCTATTAATTATGCTTTATAGAAAATGTACATTTTACTAAAGACATGTCTAATTAAATAATATCTTGTTGTATGGACATGTCCATTTAATTGTGTCTTGTAGAAAAGGTATCTTTTTACTAAATGATATAACTTTTCATGGCAACATTTCACTTAGAGATGCATCATTTCATGGTGACATTTCATTTGAAATGGTGATGGTTCAATTTGGACCATTGATTAAAATCAAATCTAGATCCAATGGCCATGAATGAAGGGGTATCATGAAAGATGACAACCCAAATGAGGGGGCACAAGTATATCTATAAATAGGGGTCATGTTTAAGCCATTTAAACATGAAAACAATGATCCTACACCACTCTTTTCTTAGCATTCCTTTCTAGTACGAATTTCAACACAAAACACCCATTTCTTTTGTGCATTCACAATCCAATATATTGTTTTCTGCAGGAACAATATATTGTTTCTTGGCAGGCTTACAACATTCAAGAGTATTCTAGTTTGCTTTCGTCGATGCACAACGCAAGCAAACAAACAAGTACTTCATTGTATCCTAGAGGTGTATTTGCTTAACCCATGTGCATTACTCAATTGGTGGGGGCAAATAACGTCTTAAGGAAAGCGACATTTGTAACGTGCCTTAAAGCACACAAATTTTCCGCAGTTTACTTATTACTATTATTTTTCTTCCTACATACAGAGTTAGTTGTAAACACATTACTTTACGTAATAAAGTTTCAACATTATTGTTGTATTTCTCTACATTTGCCATTCCCCACAAGTTCAACCACCAACATTTGTATGTCGTTTTTGAGTTGTTGTTTTCTTTTTTTATTTTAATTCTTATTCTCAAGCAATTTTATCATGGAATTGTTAATTTTACTTGAATGTTGACCAAGCCTTTGTTGTTGTTTTTTTTTTTAAATGAAATGAAATAAAAGGTAGGGGTATACCCTACAAATTATTCTCTCCACTCCATATATAGTATTGCATTTACCACATGAAAAATTAATTTTAAACGATAAATTTATTTACTTGAATATTTTAATCATGTCATGAACCCAATGACAGGTTAACGGATAAACATTCAAGTTTCAATATTATAATATTAATAAATGGCATAAACTAATTTTATTTTCATTTAAATTAATCTAATCCTACCAATTTCATTTGGTTTTCATATTGGTTGGTTTCATGTATCACACGAATTGTTAGGCACCGACTAACGCAAGCATATGTTACTCAAACATCTCACCTAAATAATAGTCTAAGGAACTTTGATTTGGATGGTAGATATTTAACTAACTAAAACTAATCTTCTTTAACTCAAAGCTCATCTACTAGTAAAAGTAGAACCCTTCTCCGTCAACTTATCTTCTTCATTATATAACAAAAGATGTTTAGTGAAGGATTGAGGGGGAAAAAAGACTAATAATAATTATGTCAAAGTAGTCAATATTACAGCCACTGGGCTTGAGGGCTTGGGTTAAAAGCCACAGAAACTCATTTCAATCCTTATTTTGTAAATGTGGGATTAGGGATAGATTTGTCTTATGACTTTGTTTATCAAGTAATTAATTTAAACAGTATTGTTAATTTTAGTTGAAATTGGAATGAATTTTTTGAAAGATGCTTTCTCATAACTAACCAACTAAAACTAACATTCAAATTATCAAAATCAGAGCTGACCAAGTAAAATTGTAAAAGTAAAATACTTACTTCTCCATCAAGTCATCTCTTTATATATAACAAAGAATGTTTTATGAAAGATGGCAAAAGCAATCAGTAACAATTATGTATCAAATAATTCAAAAAAGATGTCAAGCTCTGTTGCAACTGCTGCTGAGGCCGAGGTTTGGATTGTCCCATTCTTCGGTCAGGGACATCTATTTCCATGCATTGAATTATGCAAGCAAATCGCTTCTCGTAATTACAAATCTACCCTCATTATTCCCTCTCACATTTCCCCCACCAGCATCACCCCTTCCTCTCTTCACCAGCATCACCACCTCCTTCCCACCACCATGTTGTCATGCACGGCCAAATGCTTCAAGGCCTTCGAAACCTCCTTTCAACCCGGGAACCCGAAACGCGACCCGTTTGTGCAGTCATCGACGTTATGATGGGCTGGACGGCTGATGTTTGCAAGAATTTTGAAGTTCCCATTGTTGGGTTCTTCACTTCTGGTGCTTGCTCAGCAGCCGTGGTGTGTGCCATGTAGCAGGCTTGCATCCAAGATGTCAAACCGGGAGAGGCCCGTTTACTTCCTGGGTTACCCAAGGATACGGCTTTATTCGGATCGAATCTGAAATACAGGCCTCACGGGCCCCTTTCTCGTGGTCCACCACCTTTGCGAGGTGCGACCGGTTCAGAGAAAATGGGTCCATCGAACCCCGTGATCAACCACACTAGATGAAGGAAGTGGAGGGACCGATGGCGTTGATGTTCAACATGTGTGATGATCTTGAGGGACCATTTATTAATTATTTAGAGGAGATTACCAATTTTTCTCCTATTGTAATCAACATACATCATTTACCTCCCTCCTTTTTTTATAATGGTCAAAAACCCCACTGATAACATAAGTTTACAATATTACCTTTATTTTCAACTACTCTTTTATTTATATTTATTACAAATTAAATAAATCACATGAATAGAAACTAAATAAAAAATTAAGCATTAAAAATAAAAAATATATGTTTTGATATGAGTAAAAAATTAATAATAAATTTTTTTGTACTTATTTATTTTGTGAAAATTTTCTTGTAATAAATATATAAGAAAATTATTATAAAATGATAAAAAAATTATTATAAGAAAACTTGAATGACAAATAAAAATTTATTATAAGATAAATAATAAAATATTTTGCCTATGCTTTTTACATTTAATTTAAAATATTATAAAATTTTTATTATAAGAAAATGTTCACAAAATAAATAATTACAAGAAAAAAATTTTATTATTAATTTTTTTTCACATATCAAAACATATACTTCTTGTCTTTAATACTTAATTTTTTTATTTGGTTTTTATTCATGTGATTTATTTAATTTATAATAAATATAAATAAAAGAGTAATTGAAAATATGGGTAATATTGTAAACTTATGCTGTCAAATGGGTTTTTGGGTATTACAAAAATAGTAGGGGGATAAATGGTATATATTAATTATAGTAGGGGAAAATTGACAATTTCCCATTATTTAGTCAATCAAATGGGAAAGCCAATGTGGGGAGTAGGCCCAATGTGGCGGGCTCAGTGCTTCATGATCGTGAGATGAGAACCAACCGATGGAGTTCTAACATGAACGAAGATGAGATCGTTTAATGGTTGAATTTGAAATCACGCAGACCTGTGTTATATGTGTCATTTGGTACCGAAGTGGGTCCCAAGTTAGATGAGTATTTAGTACTAGCCAATGCTTTAGAAGTATCAAATGAACCATTTATTTGGGTAATTCAAACTGGTGCTGGTAGATTGGATCCTCCGTGTCATTTAACCGGCTTAGACAGGCCAGCAGAAGGCAATTATTTTCATAGTGGTTTGGATAGTAAAGCCAGTAAAAAGGGATTGATAATAGATGGATGGGCGCCACAATTATTGATACTGAATCATCAATCAATGGGTGAATTTATATCTCATTGTGGATGGAATTCAATGGTAGAAGCAATTGGTTGTGGGGTCCCAATTTTAACATGGCCAATTAGAGATGATTAACATTACAATGCCAAATTGGTGATCAATCATCTAAAGGTGAGGGTACATGATTTCTGATGATCAATCAAAATCGATTCAAAAGAATGATATAGTGAGTGGTATAGAAAAGCTTATGAGTGATCAAGAGATTAAAAAACGAGCTCACATGCTTCGCCATATATTTTATCAGGGCTTTCCTATGAATTCTGTGGCTTCTTTGAATGCTTTCAAAGATCTCATTAGTCAGAAATCAGTTTAACAAAAATAATTATTGTGTATAATAGGCTTTGGTTACGTTGGCTTGGGTGTGAATAAATCTACTTTATCAAGAACAGACATCTCAGCACCTAAATAATATGTAAGCTTTTGTTAATTGACTGCAGTCAATCATCAAAAGTCTTACAAAGCATGTAAAATAAAAAATGGCACATCCTCCATCCGAGAGCATCTAAAATAAAAAGATGGCACATCCTCCATCCGAAGTTTTTTACCATTCGGCTAAAATATATAGTCTCATGTTTGGTAATAAGCTCACAACATGCGTAGGGAAGTTTTTAATAGATCTTCATTCCCGTGCATGTTGTGAGCTTATTACCAAAAATGAGACTATATAGTTGTGGGACAAACAAAAAGGGAAGTTTTTTTTCCATTCGGCTAAATTTTAATGTCACGCAAAATAATATGTGATCTTGAATTCATTTTAATATGATATCAACATACGTAGGAAATTCGTGAATAAAGAAATTTTGCATGCCAGAGTCAGAGGAACAATTAAATAGAATGCTTTTTAAGACAACAATCACTGATGATCATGTTTCCACACCATCTGAGAGTACTGAATATCTACTATCAGTCCTATCTAATTGAAAAATGTACTGGTAGTTCGATGAGTTTGTTTCCATAGAAGCTACTAAATAAAGAAAGGGAAAAAGAGTGGCTACAAAAAGGACGAAAGTGGGTGGAGCTGTAAGGCTTTCACGGCAAATTGATTGTCTTGTTGATGCTGTGAAAATGGAGGTCGAACTCAAGAAGCAGATCATGGTACTAATGTTCTTGAAGATCAAGAGATGGAGAGATTGAAAAATAATAGTGCTGCAAGTGGATAATATTATAGTTATATATTTCTTTACACATGTATATAATATTATATTTCTCTGAATTACTTTATTACAATAGTTTTGTGTACATAAAAGTTTATATAAAGATTAAATTTTTGCATTTTCTTTTTTGCAGTTAAGTTTATTAATCAATTCAAGTATTTGTGTATATTACGGACTACATAACAAATTTTTTAGTTAAATATATTATAGTTAATTTTTATTGTAAATTAAAATAGTTAATAAAAAATTATTTAAATATGTAATCAACAAAATAGAATATGCTCTTAAAAATCCAATGAATAAGAAAAATTATTTAAATAATAATATTCTAAGTAAATTACAGATAAGTAAATGAGTATATTTTTGTAATTTGCACATGAACATTATACTTTTAATTTTCACTTACCAGATTTATCTAGTAGATTATTTACAAACTGATTGTCAAATAATCATCATTTACCAAACACCCGACTAAATTATTCATAAAATTAATTTTCTGATAATCAAGGTAAAAATTAATTCTTGGGAAGTAAAAGAAATTCCAAACATACCATCAATCAACTACAAGAAGTTATTTAAGTTGTAGTATTTAATGGGTTTTATTAATAGTGAGTGTGCTTATCAAATATATAAAAATAAATATTTTAGTTATTACCCACCTATTCTCTTGAAATTATTCTCAAAGTTTTTTTGTTTACCTAAAATTCCAAGGAAAATATATAAAGGAAGAAGAGTTGGGTTAAAAAAAAAAAAAAGGAAGGAAAAACAGGGCTCCTCTGTTTTCATTCCCCTGTTTTGAAATTATCTATCAGTTACGAAAGGAGAGTGGTTCAGATTATCTTGAGCTCTGCGGTCAAACCCGTCCATCAGGCGGATTCAGATTTTGAATTTTCTGTCATAATTGGTTTCCCACTTAAGAAAGCTTATCATTGGTTTAATATATTGCTGTTCCACTTGTTTAATGAATGGATTCCCACCGACGCGTTTGCTTATTAAAAGAATAAATCTTGCTTTTGCTTTTCTAGAGAAATAATGCAATATGCAATTATGCGTGATGGTGCGCGTCCATGTGAGAAAGTTGACGAAAGCTTCTTTTTCAGTATTGCAAGTGCTATCCACAGCGGAACTCCACAATCGAAACCATCATTACGACAATTTTTCTCTGTCGTTTCAATTTTTAATTGAATATAAAACAAGTAAGGTCAAATAAAGTCTGGTCCACCAATTTAATCAGTATGAACGTATGGATCCCATCATTAATATTATAAATATGTGGGTCCTTTAATTATTACATTATATGATTATTGTATTATTTATAGATTGCTTTAATCATGACATATTACGAAAGGAGATTCCCCTTGGAAAAAAAATAAAAAAGAGATTTCCTCTTCGGCGACTGAAAATAAAAGAAATTAAGGGCTGCATGATTGAGTCTTCTTCTTTTGCAAATCATTATCATTACTCTCATAAGCTCTCTATAATTACATTCCTCTGCAGGTAACATTAACTTTTTGCTCATTAAAATTGCACTTAAATACTCAAGGCGATTACAGAAGCTCATCAACTTTCCATAATTAAACAGGATTTCCACAACCTTCAATTAATTTCTTTTAATAACATAATCTCTGATGCTTGATCTCTATACAATTTCTTTCTTAATTTCCATCCACTTTCCAAGATAAAATTTCTATGGCTTGTTCATTTATCATTTTTTTTTGGGACACTTGAAGCACGTTTCTGTTAATAGCAAAAACTCTGATCCTTAAGAAAGAAGAAAAAAGGCTCTGTTCATGTTTCAGTTGATTCAAGATCAATTTTGCGATACTGTTTGCCGTCTTTTTTTCTCTCTCTAGTTTATTTTAATTTATTTGTATTCCTTTCCCCTTTCTTTGACATATTATTAGATTTGTTAAGCAGCAGGCAATGGCAGAAGTGGGTCTGGCTGCTTTTTCCAGCATTGTATCAGAAGGTTCAAAGTCACTGTTCAAACTGATTATACGGCAGATATCTTATGTGTTCAAGCACCAGAGCTACATAGATGGCCTGAAAGATCAAGTGAAGCAGCTGGGATATAGAAGAGAAACGGTGCAACAACCTGTTAATCATGCTAGACTACAAGGGGATGAGATTTATGAGGGTGTCACAGACTGGCTAAATAAAGTTGATGAATTCATCAGTGAAGGGGTTGCAAAATCCATCATTGATGATGAAGATAGAGCTAAGAAGTCCTGCTTCAAAGGGTTGTGCCCCAACTTGATTTCTCGTTACCAGCTTAGTAAACAAGCAGCAAAGGCCGCAGAAGCTGCCGCTAGTCTCGAGGGAAAAGGCACCTTCTCTAGTGTTTCCTACCGTCCTGCTCCAAAGAGTACAGAATATATGCCAGTGAAAGATTACGAGGCCTTCGATTCAAGAACGAAAGTATTTCAAGATGTTGTGGATGCGTTGAAGGATGATAGTTTCAAAATAATTGGGGTCTATGGGATGGGCGGCGTGGGTAAAACCACGCTAGTTAAGCAAGTTAGAAAGCAAGTGATGGAAGATAAGTTGTTCGATAAGGTCGTTATGGCTGAGGTAACACAGACACCAGATCATCATAAAATTCAAGACAAACTTGCTTTTGATTTAGGCATGGAATTTGACTTGAATGAGAATGAATTTCAAAGAGCTTCTCGACTGTGTCAAAGGTTGAAGCAAGAGAAGCGGCTCCTCATTATACTGGATAATATTTGGACAAAACTTGAGTTCGATAAAGTTGGAATTCCTTATGGGGATGTTGATGAGAAAGATAGAGAGGACGATCGGAGTAGACGCACAATAATATTGACGTCTCGAAGTCGAGATTTATTGTGCAATGATATGAATTCTCAGAAAAATTTCTGGATCGATGCTTTATCCAAAGATGAAGCATTGCAGTTATTTGAGAAGATAGTGGGTGATTCAAAAAAAACATATGATTTTCAACCCACTGCAGATGAGATCGTTGAAAAATGCGGGGGATTGCCTGTTGCACTGAGAACAGTTGCAAGTGCTCTGAAAAATAAGAGTCTTGCCAGTTGGAAGGATGCATTGAATCAGCTAAGAAGTTCCAATCTAAGAGAAATTCGTGGTATGGATGCAGATGTGTATTCTTCCATAAAATTGAGTTACGATTTCTTGGAAAGTGATGAAGCAAAATCTTTGTTCCTTCTTTGTACTCTGTTTGGTGAAGGTCATCCTATATACGTACATTACTTATTGAGATATGGTATGGGTTTGGGTCTATTTAGAAATGTTTACACATTGGAAGCAGCAAGGAATAGAGTGGATGCATTGATCGACAGTCTAAAAGCTTCATGCTTATTGTTGGACGGTGATGCTGAAGATGAAGCTAAAATGCATGACGTCATTCATGTTGTTGCTGTATCAATTGCCGCAGAGAAGCTTATGTTTAATATTCCAAATGTTGCTGACTTTGAGAGAGAGATGGAAGAGACAATACGGAAAGGTCCAATCGCTATTTCCTTACCTTATAGAGATATTCAAGAGCTCCCTGAGAGGTTGGAATGTCCCCAACTCAAGTTATTTTTTTTGTTTGCAAAGCATGATAGCTCTTTGCAAATTTCACACCTCTTTTTTGAAGGGGCAGAAGAACTCAAAGTTTTAGACTTTACTGGAATATTTTTCTCTTCATTACCTTCATCACTTGGTTGCCTCATTAACGTTCAAACATTATGTTTAGATGGTTGCCGACTGAACGATATAGCAATAGTTGGACAGCTAAAGAAATTAGAGATTCTCAGCTTTCGAGATTCTGATGTTAAGGAGTTGCCACTTGTAATTGGACAATTGACGAGATTACAGTTGCTAGATTTGAGAAATTGTAGCAGCCTTGTGGTGATAGCTCCAAATGTCATATCAAAATTATCTCGATTAGAAGAACTATACATTGGTAACAGCTTTTCACAATGGGAGAAGGTTGAAGGAGGAAGTAACGCCAGTCTTGCTGAATTGAATGGGTTGTCAAAGCTAACTACTTTGGAGATACACGTTCGGGATGCCGAAATTCTACCGCAGGATTTGGTCTCTGTGGAATTGCAAAGCTATAGGATATGTATAGGAAATGAGTGGTGGAGCAGCCGGTCCGTTAAATCTGGATTATCAAGATTGATGAAGCTCCAGGGGCTAGAAAAGTTTGGCATTCTTTTGCAGAATTACAGGATGAAACTGTTGTTGGAGAGAACTGAATATCTCTATCTAAAAGAACTGAAGGGTGTTCAGAATGTTGTTCATGAATTAGATGATGGGGAAGGTTTTCCACGATTGAAGCATCTTCACGTAGAAAGTTGTTCTGAGATTTTACACATTGTCGGTTCAGTTGGACGGGTTCGTCGCAAAGTCTTCCCCTTGCTGGAGTCATTGTCTCTTTGGTGTTTGAGCAAGTTGGAGACAATATGTGACAGCCAACTCACAGAAGATCAATCTTTCAGCAACTTAAGGATTATAATAGTACGCGGCTGTGACAAATTGAAGCATCTTTTCTCATTCTCCATGGCCAAAAACCTACTGCGGCTTCAAAAGGTAGAAGTGTTATTTGGCGGTGATCTGGAAATGATTGTTGGTAAGTGTTGAAATTAAGTACTGGTGGGATTATGGACTTCACCTCAATTATTTTGAAAAAAAAATACGACAAAGATTAATTATGTATATTGTTTTTGTTTGTTTATAGGACCCGACAGGGAGAAACCAACAACTTCTTTGGGATTCAACGAAATCATTGCTGATGATGATACCGCTCCAAAGGTGATAATTTTCTGTACAATAATTAATTGATTAATTTATTATCACGATTAATCTTCGATCATCAAAAGAATATTATACTAGACGGTTGTACTTGAAGGAACAAAAATGTACGGGTTTTCTTTGCAGGTTATTCTTCCGAGCTTAGAGGAATTGAATCTCACGCTATTAAGAAACATGAAAAAATTATGGGCCGATCATAATCAAGGAATGTACTGTTGTCAAAATTTAACAAAGGTGATCGTGAGCAGTTGTGATCGTATGAAGTATCTGTTTTCGTATTCTATGGTTAATAGTCTTTTGCTACTCCAACATCTTGAGATAAGAGCTTGTAAGTCAATGGAAGGGGTAGTCGACACCACGGGGTGGTCAGAAAGAGATGAAGGACATATTCATTTCCCTAAACTACACTCCCTCGAGCTCCATTGTCTTCCAGAACTAACAAGCTTCGCCAATACGGGACATATTCATTCAGATTTAGTTGTTGAATTCCCTTCTTTGCTAGAACTCCGGATTAGTGGTTGCAGTAATATGTTAAGATTCATCTCTACGAGCTCACCAGAAGACACCATTCATTCTGAAATGCAACCTCCTCCTCTTTTTGACGAAAAGGTTTTTTTTTTTAATAAAAAAATTAATTTTAGTCACAATACTTAATTTTTCTTTTCCTTGAGTCTTCAAATTTAGTTAATATCCACCTCTAATTTAGTTATCAATTGATTATGCCATTAATTGATTAATTAGTTATTTAATCTTTAACTGCCAGGTACGACTTCCTAGGGTGGAGGTATTACTTATGGAGATGATGGATAATTTGAGAAGAATATGGCACCACCAGCTTGCTTCGGAGTCTTTCAGCAAATTGAAGAATTTGGACATATGGTGGTGTGATAACCTAAGAAATATTTTTCCTCCATTGGTAAGGTTGCTGTATTCATTTCGAATCTTTTTTCCCAGATAAAATTCAACCATTTTTTAACCATTTTTGTATTGTACTTCAAATTAACCACTACTCTGAAATCTACGTTTTAAGTCCGGTTTTCAATTTAATTGTTTTTGCTCATATCTTAAAAGTACGATTTTCAAAAATTAAAGGATCGTCTCTCATCTTATAGGTTCACAAATTCATCTATATATTTCTCTTTTCCTTAATTCTTCACGTTTCGATTGGAAAAAAAAATAAAAGTCTTCAAATTTAATTAATATCTCTAGTTTAGTTACGAATTGATTATGCCATTAATTAACCACAAATTCATGATTATTTACAACTGACCCTTGATTGTAAAGAAATTTCCTCGAGTTTGGAAGTACTTAATAAAGATCCACTTTACAGTAGTCCCTTGTTGACAGTATTGGGAAATCTTTTCCAATTTTTTTTCCATTTTTAAATATACATTAAAAAAAGGAACCAAGGAAAAGGGAAAAATGGTTGAGTTTTTTTTTTTAAAAAAAAAGGAATAGTTGAAATTTGCAAATTTATGCTTAAAAACTGATATCAAGATGCAAAAGAAGTCTAAAATATTTAGAAATTGCCTTAAATTCTTTCTACGTTTCTAATACTAAATAGTGTAAATGCATTTTTATTATCTTTTTTTATCTGGCTTTTATTTATTTATTTATCTTGTTCTATTTTTGTTTAACAAAAAATATCTAGTAGACATTTCATAATTTGTTATGTTCATAAAATGTATAATTGTATGATTAAACATACTTTGAACCTAGTTGAATGATATTCTTACATTTTTACTTTTTTAACGTACACACACTTTTGCTTATTTTTAGGTTGGAATTCCTAGTAGCCTGGTGAATCTTAAAGTATCGGGTTGCCCAAAATTAGAAGAAATCGTAGGACATGTTGGACAAGAAGTGAAGGAGAATCGTATTGCTTTCAGCAAATTAAAAGTTTTGATACTTGATGATTTACCAAGGCTTACCAGCTTTTGTTTGGAGAATTACACTCTTGAATTCCCATCACTGGAACGAGTTTCTATGACACATTGTCCGAACATGAAGAATTTTTCTCACGGAATCTTATCCATTCCAAAGCCATGCAAAGTACAAGTGACTGAAAAGGAAGAGGGTGAACTGCACCATTGGGAAGGCAATAACCTTAGTTCCACTATACAAAAGTGCTATGACGAAATGGTATGTGTTAATCGATTCAACCAAATTGTTCATGCATCTCCCCTGCACTTGCACATTTAAGCATATACACCTCCCTTGTATATATATTTTTAGAAGTTAAAACACAAAACATGTAAGTTTAATGTGTGTATATATAATGCCTTTCAAAAACAAAATTGTTTTGGTTTGTGCAGATTGGATTCCTTGATATAAACCGTTTGCAACTCTCGCATTTTCCACGCTTGCAAGAAATATGGCATGGCCAAGCACTGCCTGTCAGCTTCTTCAACAATTTAGCACAGCTGGTGGTGGATGACTGCACGAATATGTCGAGTGCTATTCCTGCCAATCTGCTACGGTGCTTGAACAATTTGGAATGGCTGGAAGTGAGGAATTGTGATTCAATAGAAGAGGTGTTTCATTTCGAAGAGCTAAATGCTGACAAAGAACATATAGGCCCCCCGTTTCCTAAGCTTTCCGAGCTAAGGCTCATTGATCTTCCAAAACTCAAAAGATTCTGCAACTTCACTGGGAATATAATTGAACCGCCTAAGTTGGAGAATCTAACTATTGAGAATTGCCCTGATATGGAAACATTCATATCCAACTCTGTAGTGCACGTGACAACAGATAACAAGAAACCTGAAAAATTAACATCAGAAGAGAACTTCTTGCTGGCTCATCAAGTACAACCCCTCTTTGATGAAAAGGTGATTATTATTATTATTATTATTATTATTATTTTTCCCTTCACTTTCGTTCGCATAGATGTAATTTCATTAGAATCAAGTCAAATTTAATGACTCATCTTTTTGCATGTCATCTTAATTTATATCTGATTTAACAATATAACCGCAGTTATTAACTATCTTTATAGTATGAATTATAAAAATGTCTGAAATTAATTGGATGCCTAGTAACACGAGGTGATGAACTATATTAATTATGTGTGTAACATCTCTGTTTTCCTAGCTAATTCATATTGGATTTAGCATCAGATTTCATTTATGTGTTTCAAAGGGTAATCGATTTGATACTTATATTTGGGATCCTACTACAAAGCATACTAATTTGGAGATAAAATATAAAATGCCGTGATTAATCTTGTCCATAAAATATGCAGGGGAAGACTCCAGAGATTGGATACATATTTTCATTTACAACTTAATTTTGTTGATTTTCAGGTTGCATTCCCTAAATTGAGGAAGTTAAGGCTGTCTAGATTACACAAAGTGCAGCATCTCTGGAAGGAAAATGCCGAATCCAACAAAGTATTTGCAAATTTGGAAAGTCTAAAAATATCGGAATGTAGTAAGTTGCAAAAATTAGTACCACCTTCGTGGCATTTGGAAAATCTTGAGGCTTTGAAAGTATCAAAATGTCACGGGTTGATAAATGTGTTGACATTCTCGACATCTGAAAGTCTAGTGAATCTTCAAAGAATGAAGATAGCTGATTGCAAAATGATAGAAGAAATCATACAATCGCAGGTTGGAGAAGAAGCGAAAGACTGCATTGTTTTCAGGGAATTGGAGTACTTGACACTTGATTGTTTGCCAAGCCTAACAAGCTTTAGTTTGGGTAATTACGCTCTTGAATTCCCGTCCTTGAAACAAGTAGTTGTGAGACAGTGTCCAAAAATGAAGATCTTCTCTCAAGGAGTCTTAGACACACCAATGCTAAACAAAGTGAACGTCACCGAAGAAGAAAAGGATGATCAGGATGAAGAAGATGATGATGATGAAGCATGTTGGGAAGGCAACCTCAATGACACCATAAAAAAATTGTTCAATGAAATGGTGAGTATCAATTAAGTTTTGGTGCTATTTAGTAAATTATTTTATAGAAACTAATGTGATATAATATGATTGGTTGACTGAAAATATATAATAATAATAATAATAATAATAATAATAATAATAATAATAATAATAATAATAATAATAAATAAATAAATAAATTATGAGGACCATATAATGTTTTTATTTAACCAATCATATTATCTCGCATTAGTTTATACAATATTGTTTGTGCACAAGAGGTGGTGGTCCTATCATTACTCTAGCTTTATTATTCTTATGGTGGCAATGTATGCTTGCTTACACGAGTAATTACAAAATGTGCAGAATTCTAAAGAAGATATTGAGCCAACCCTTCAGGTACAGTGAAGAAGCTATCTCGAACCAGGCCAATCTCTTATACATGATTTAGCTTGCTCGTTCTTCTATACTTGAATAATTTGGTTCTACATATTTACAATTTTTTGCTCATGCTACAGACGTGCAAGACACTTTGGATTTTGTTTGATGCATTCTCTGTTTAAAGAAAGGACTTGAATTGATGTTTCATGTTTCATGCAATATTCGATTAGATTCTGTCTAAATTTCTGTATTATTCTCTTTTAAGCATTTAATTTCTAACCTCTCCTGATAGAAGATCCTTAGCCTAAGAAAACAACATAACATTTGTGGCATTATCAGAATAAGAATATTTTTGAGTATAGTAAAATTATCTCGACCACTGTTAAAAAGAATTAATCAGTCAAACTGACCTTCTCACACCAGCACGCTTTAAATTAAAAGAATTTCGTGAAGTCAAGACCATGTTATAGATCTCGTGGAAAGAAGTAAACCCGTAATTTTTTTCACAGCATCATAAGAAAAATCGTTTTTTTTAAGTATTTTTGTTAGCTGTCGAGTTTTAATAGTAGTAGCTATTAAACAATAACAATTAGTGTATATTAAAAAGTTGGAAACTGGTTGATACCACTCGGGAATCGAGCAGTTCACTTGTTTGCGAGTAGAAACCAACTTTACTACTAATTACACTCCAAAAATCACTATTCTTCATTTTTTAATGCAAAATTCCCATTCGAAAACACCAATGACTTTCATTCAAAGTAAATGAGAAATTACAATGAAAATAGAATCAAAATACATGTATGTATACCTAAAACAAATGATTTTTTTAATTAAAAAAAAAACACAGTTGAGGTGAAATGAAACCAGAGTCATGATATCTCTGGTTCCAACTTTGGGACAACAGCAGACTTGAGTTCTATATGAGAAACACGTACAGCACCAATCAGCCGCTCCGGTAATTCATCTGTAGTATTTGCCTGCATACAGAAGAGCAAGATAAAGAAGACACACACGAAGCATTATACCATTCTGAGAACATTCAAGTATGCAAAAATGCAAATTGCAGTGCAATATCTCAAAATCATGTCTTTTCCCTTGTGTCCATTTAGAAGTGGGGGAAAAAAACAATCATACATACCTGTACAAGGAAAGCCATGTCAACCACCAATGTCGCAATTACACCAATTACAAGGCCCAAAACTCCATTAGCAACAGTAGAAGAACCGATGTCAACATTAATCTACAGAAAGATGAACAATGTTAAACCATGTTAATGGTATCGGACGCTATTTGAAAGGGGAACAATTCATCTGTAGTTACAATCAACCACTTTCACTAATGAACAAGGGGTGCTTCCAACACTCTTGGCGCACCATCCATGACCCCTGCATGATTCAGTGCTTAAAATCAAGAACAAGTGCAAAACAAATTCAAGAGGGTAAAAATGGACACGAAGTTTGAAGGTACAACCCATCAATACATTTACACCTAAATGCATGCCTTCTTTGGACAAATTGAAGTGTACCATGCAGTAAAGGGTTAGTATACGTTAATATAGTCCTAATACATGAAGGCCAAGATGGATACCTTAGGAACAGATGGAATAAATTTCAACCTACTATTGCGAAACTCATCATCGCCATCAACAAACCGTTGCAAAAGTGATCCCACAACCAATTGCCTTGCGACTAATTAAAATACCATACTATAATGTGTTGATCCAGGAACCTGCAGATGCTTAGGTTACAACTATACAACCTCCCAATACAATAAGTTTGAAACTTAATACCTTCTGAAATGAAACAAACTTACTTGAAGATTAAAGATCAGTGAGAAAAGCCCTTTTTCAGAAGCAACCTACATTTTTTAGAAGAGGGTCAGTGTGTTATAGATTCAATGAACCATGAGAAGTTATTTACATTGTAGTATCTCACAGGCAGTATTTTCTCCTAATGCATCAATGGAAAAGGAAAAATAAAAAGAAAAGAATAGTTACTTGTGCAGCACAGCCTTGACGCCTAGCTACATGGTCCATTCTCTTTGTGTCTTTGAACCAATCAACAGCAACAAGATCCATTAAATGTTTTCCCGCAGGTATCTGCAGTTACAAATTGCACAAGCACAAGAAGAGCCAACCAAACTACATCATAACCTGTCTACCTAGCCTATGCAGGATATATAAATACCATAACAAACAAACAAAATATGGGGGAACCTTTGTTTTGTCATAACAAAAATGCTTGCTACGAACTCTAAAGTTATTTCCATCAGAAAGTTTCCAGCAGTCACGAGCATTATCACAGTCATCGTGTCGTAGATTGCCCGAAAAACAAGACAAATCAATTTGATCAGCCTGCTCTTCCTCTAGGGCTGCAACTAATTGAAATTTTTTTTTTTTTTTAAAAAAAGATCAATACCATAAAAATCCACTAGCCAAATATACAAAAATGAATACTTATCATCCACCTGTCCTCTTGAAATCATTCTCAATCTTTTTTTCATTTGCCTGAAATCCCAAGGAAAAATATGTAACTAATACTTCCCATTCATGAATATTGTCTATCGTATAAACATGACATTTTTAATTGGAATAATAAAATTTTTTAATTATTTTAATTAAATGTTAATCCTACAAATTATTTTTGTTAAATCTAGCAAGAATAACTAAAATTTCTTTAAGATATATTTTAGTGGTAAATTAAAAAAAAATTAATTATTTGGCGGGAATTATTGAAATTGGAGCCATTTTTTTTGTGGGAATTGAAATATATTCTTTAAATTATTACATAAATAGCAAAATGTACATACACACACATATATATAATTCATATATAAAAATTCTCTAATTTGTTCACAAGTACCATAGATTATAATTCAGTTATGAAATAAAATAACTACAATAATTATAGTTAAATGAATACTTCATTAATTCTTAATTTGCTTCCTAACATTAAATGAACAACTTGAGTCAGCCACCTGAATTAACCAGTAACAACGCCTGAGTCAACTATCTGAATAAACCAGCAACCCTAGCTGATTCCAGCACCTGCAATTAACATCAGCACAACAGGAACAATCTTAAATCAACACCAAGAACAGACCAAACTGCCGTCAAATGTCACAAAACCAAACAGTCTGCTACTGCCATCAAATGCAAGCAAACATATGCAACAAAACCAGATGCAAGTGAAATTCTGGAGAATATCGGATAAACCAAACCAAATGCCACACTTCTAGTAATTAGACTAGATGCAGTGTTCAATTAAACTAAATGTAGTCTCATATTACATTCAAAATTTCTAAAAGAAGCAGTGTTCCATCAGAGAAGCACCAAAACCAAACCAATCTAATCCAGCATAAATACCAGCTCAACCCAAAACAATTACACATTATATTGACATATCAAAATTCGCTATCAAAACATAGCCAAATAAATGAAAATAAACTCAAAACAGACCCAAACCAACTGATGTTGCAGCCCTAGTAGTCGTTGTCCGTTCCACTGCCATGGGAGCGAGGGTAGGCTCCGTTGTCGATGAGTGAGTAAGATAAGGCTCCAA
Organism: Citrus x clementina; assembly: GCF_000493195.1. Classification (NCBI taxonomy): domain Eukaryota; kingdom Viridiplantae; phylum Streptophyta; class Magnoliopsida; order Sapindales; family Rutaceae; genus Citrus; species Citrus x clementina. Next base: position 25,662,916 of record NW_006262201.1, on the reverse strand, counting down.
ATCAATAGTTCCACCTCCTTTCTGCAATTCAAAAAACAGAAATTCATATATGTAAAACTATTAAAAAGTGTGAAACAACCTGTAAGTATTCAACTTCTGTCAACTCAATAGCACTTACTAAAGTTTTTATACAGAAGAAAAAGGCATTTTAAGTCCAAAAAATTAGAATTATTGGTTGAACTCCAACTCCATCAATCCATGCAACCATCCAATCTTTAACAAAAAAATGAAGCATAATTAACCAAACATCTGAATCAGAAAGATTGTGCTTTCATTTGGCACGAGGTGTTGGAAACAACTTAACAAATCTAGACACAATCTATAACCATCAAGTCCAAACAAAAGTCAGGATCTAAAATACTTTGAAAAATCAGAAAAACAGTTTCAATTTCTTTTTCATCCATTGTAAGCTCAAACTAAAGGTAGCCGCGCTACCTTTAAACATCATTTGGGCTTATACATGCGACATTTGCTCATGAACAACTAAAGTTGAATAAGATTTTTATATGAAACAGAATATAAAAAGTCAAAGTAGAATATGACAGGAGCTACAATATATTATTCAGCATCAGCATTATGTATAAAATAAATTTAGAGGCATTATATTCATTCACAATCTTGCAGAGGTAACACCAGATTATGGCACGCATCTCTTGAATAGCAGATAAAGGACGAGATGCAGTGGGAAGGTAGTAACTTGCTTGCATGAGAACTAGAAAGTAATATCCCCAGATCAATTATAGATCTCATAAAAAAAAAACAGTGAGGCAAACACAATTATACAATCCATCTGTCAAAAGGCTAAGCAAATGAATATACAATCAACACCATTCTTCCAAACGAATATACAGTCAACACCATTCTTCTAAACACAAACAAAGTTTGAACGTATGACAGATTTTTAGCCATTTGATATTCCATCAAAGATAATTAGATAACACCTACCAAGGATTTTTGAAAAGAATGCATTCTCATCTTAAGCAGCAACCTCACCAGTAACACATTTTCATACCCTGTTTCCACCTCTGGTCGCACCACCAAAAAAATTCAGTACTAATTAGCTTCAACAGAATCTATTTTTTAATTTCCTTTTTTTTTTTTCAAAATAAACCTCCATTCTTATACATAAAATTAAAATATCAATTAAATAAACAAAGTCTATGCTTACTAGTAAAACACGTCCATTTTTAGGTAGAGGCAGATAATAAAAGAAAATTGAAACTGAGATAAAATAAGAAGAGCTTACTAGGTGCATTTGATCAACAATCCAATCCTCAACGATGGAATCGATGCCATCAAATAAACATGACTTAATCTTGAAACCACAAACTGCACTAAGCATAGCACCAAAGCCAGAGCGTGACTATAAAGAAGAAGAAAAAAGAAGGCAAAGAAGAATTAAATTAACATGAAATTCAACTGGAACAATACAAAATATGAAATTTTTAGCAAATCTTACTAGCGTTAGGGTTAAGGCTTACCATAGGGAACTGGATGGCGCTAACTAAATGACAAGTTGAAACGGCATCTGCAATCGTATTGAATGACATTGAACCGCGAGGTAGGGTTTAAATGAATACCGAGCAGAGATAATTTGGTGTGGTGAATTAGGGTTTTGTGGCTACGTTTTATTTCGATTGAAAAAAGGAATTTGAGCTAGGCTTTAATTCAACGGTGTCGTTAATTTAAACATTCATTTTAGGTTGCAGTGGCCAGTGGAGAGAGAGGGATTCATTCAACGCTTAGCCAAAATTTGGCTGTAAGTGTTGATGTGTTTTAAGTTATACAGAACGGTGTCGTTAATTTAAACAACACTGTTTTACAATCTTATAAGTTCACAAAACCTAAGCATGACTTATATGTATCATTTATCTAGGACGGTTAAATTATAAGTCATGAATATGTCATATATTCTGGACATATGAATATATATTATGAATCTATCATATTTTTATGACACATTCGTGACACAACGATATATGTCATCAAATTTCTGTCATTATTTAATACTTTTCTAGTAGTGTTAGATTTTTGAAACATTTCTGTTAATAGCAAAAACTCTAATCCTTTAGCAAAAGACTAAAAATTAAAAAAAAAATCTGTTTAAATATCAGTTGGCTCATGATCAATACTTCAATACTTTTTGTTGTATTTTCTTTCTTTCTTTCTTTGTCATTTTATTAGATTTTCTTTGTTTCATAGTTTGTTTTGCTTAAGTAATTGTTCATTATTTATGTCTGTGTTTTTACTAGCTTTTGATAATTTATGGTTGGTTTTTTATTCAGACCCTCAAAATAACTTTTTGTTAATAGTAAAACCTCTTATCCTTAAGAAAGAAAAAGAAATTCTCTATTTAGTTATTAGTTGGTTCAAGATCAATATAGCCATATTGTTTGTGATCTTTTCATTCTCTATCTTTCCCTCTAGTTCATTTTAATTTATTTGCATTCCTTTCTTTGACACTTGTATTTATATATATATATTGTTAAGCAACAGGCAATGGCTGTTGAAGGGTGTCTCCCTGCTTTTTCCAGCATTGTATCACAAGGTTCAAAAGCATTATTCGAACCGATTATGCGGCACATATCTTATGTGTTCGAATACCAAAGCTACATAGATGGGCTAAAAGATTGAGTGAAGGAGCTGGAATATATAAGAGAAAGGGTGAAAACGCTGGTTAGAGAGGCTACTCTACAAGGAGATGAGATTTATAAGGGTGTCTGAGACTGGCTAAATAGAGTTGCTGAATTCAGTGAAGGGGTTGCAAAATCCATGATTGATGATAAAGATAGAGCTAAGATGTTCTGCTTCAAAGGGTTGTGCCCAAATTTGATTTCTCGTTACAAGCTTGGTAAACAAGCAGCAGAGGCCGCAAACGAAGCTGATAAACTTGTGAAAAAAGGCGAATTTAACATCTGTAATCATGTTTCCTACCGTCCTGCTCCAGAGAGTACAGAGTACGTGCAAGTGAAAGATTACGTAGCCTTTGATTCCAGAATGAAAGTATTCCAAGATGTTGCAAAGCAAGTGAGGGAAGATAAGTTGTTCGATGTGGTTACTTCCGGGGATGTTGATGAGAAAGATAGAAAGGATAAAAGAATTCCGTTCATTAACTTCCGGGGATGTTGACGATCAGAGACAATGCAAAATAATATTGACGTCTAGAAGTCGAGATTTATTATTGTGCAATGATATGAAATCTCAGAAAAATTCCTCGATCGATGCGTTATCAAAAAAAGAAGCATTGCAGTTATTTGAGAATATAGTCGGTGATTCAACAAAAATACTCCTCGATCGTTGAAAGATGCGGAGGTTTGCCTGGTGCACTGAGTACGATTGCAAATGCTCTGACAACTAAGGATCTTGACTGTTGGAAAAATGCATTGGATCAATTAAGAAGTTCCAATCTAGGAGAAATTCAAGGAATGCGTGCAGATGTATAAACCTCCATAAAATTGAGTTACGACTTGAAGGATTGTATATAAACATTAAATTGATCTTATTTAATTTGTATGTAAACATTAAATTGTATATAAATACACAGAACAGAACCATATCAGTGTTGGAAAAAAAAAAAAAGAATCCAGAGTTATATAAATTCAATAAAAAATTATTGAATTTTTTATTTATAACTTTGAACACTCTAATTTCAATAAAAAAAATATATTACTAAAATAGTCTTAATTGAATTTACTATTAAAGACATTAGAATAACTCAACACTAATATTCTCAAATATATTTCTCTCCGTAGTCTAATCTAATCCATTCTAAGAATCCTATAGAAAATATATTATTTACTTTTTCCTTATTAAACACAAAAACATGTCATTTTGTTGCTAACTAAAATTTTGGAACTAACAACAGCAGATTAACAAAATTATCAGAAAAAGAAATCAAACAAGATTTTAATCGTCGTCATCTTCACTCTTGCCTTTTTCTTTTTCTTCACACATGTGGCTTGCACACGCATTCCCCTCTCTCATCCTTAGGGCCGCCCTTCAACAATATCCAATCATCGATCATAATTATTTAGATTGACCAAATCAAGCATTGATCATATATTGGTTGAGGTTAGAAATAGGCAGGCAGCAGTGATAATACTACTAATTAATATCTCATGAGAATTTTAAAGAAAAATCTAACGTTGCCCAATTTGTTTGATTTCAATGAAGTCTTTCTCCTACTTATACTTTCACATATTCTCTTTTATTTCCAAAGTTAAGGTTATGGATGTTGTATAGTAAAAAGATGAACATTGCTAGGAAAGCAATAAAAGGAAATAAATAAAAATTAAAAATATAAAAAGAGTTAAGTCATTTTTTTTTTATTAGTGTTTTTGTATTTAATAACGAAAGATAAAAATAAAGTAGATATTATCTATTGGATTATTAAAATAACACATGTATTACACATGTCAAAATCTCTTTATTATAATATTAGAAAAGATTAAATTAGGAGAATATCCCAATCGGCGAAATAATTAATAAAACGTATTTATTAATCATCCACCCAATTCATGCATACCCAAATGGCCGTCAACGAGCTAACTAAATCCCAGCTTGTTGTAATCTGGGTTGGGCTTCTTGGGCGACAATTAACTGCCCGAGCTGCTCATCTAGCCCAATAGAGCCTAACAAAAATTTTCGCCTAAGCTTCACAAAAATGTTCATAATTTTTTATTTTTTTTGGCATCATAAAAACATAAATTTATTTCAAATACTTTTGGATCTTAATAAAAATTTCCCAACATTTCATCCGGCAAAGGTAGTTTAAAAGTGTATTCGTTAAATTCTAAAATACATACTTAAAATCTTTTAGTGACAATCTAATTATAAATTAAGAGTCTATTAGGAATTGAGATTGAATAGTTCAAATGTTATAGTTGTTGTAGTTTAGAAGTTAAGATGATTTGATTTTACACTTATATAATAAAAAAATTATTATATCTTTTCTAATTTTATCAAAATTATTATGTTGATGCTTAAATCTGCTCGCCTTTTGACCGACCAGATTCTTTCACCAACGTTTACGTTATCGACTGTTGCTCGAACCTCTGAGGTTGGAATCACCCTCCTTTCTCTTACTAAACCTGCGTTCACCAAAAACGGATCAGAGTCGACGGTGGTTTTTCCGGCGAAAACCCTCCGATGCCTAAGTTAGCTCAAGGTGTTTACGGGAAAACAGTGCAATTTAGATCTAAAAATGGTTTCTAAATTATTCGGAGTCTTGTCAGAAAATGGCCTGATTGCAATTTGGCAGCGTTTTCCCTCTCTCAATTTTTCTCTCCCCTTCTTAATCGGTTTCTTCTTCTTTTATAGCCGCTGTCCCACGTTTTCACTCACCCTTCATCCCCCCCTTTCTCGGGTAGTGGTAGCCTCTCATGGGATTTTAACTGCTACATTGTGGGCAAACGTGGGATCTCGCATCTCCCACAACGGTTCTGGGAAAAGCGCAACTACAGTGATTCTGTGGGATCATGTTCCCGCTTTTTTGGGGAATTGGTGTCGGCTCGGTATATGATTCTGGTCGGTACATTACCCTGGCCGGTACTCGTCTCTGGTTGGCTCGTGTTTATCCCGCGTTCTGCTTATACCATTTGGCTGAGGTGATCCATGCCGGGGTGGAAATAGTAGCATGGCCGACCTGGGGCTTTTATGTACTCAACACCAGTCCCCCAGTTTCTGGTCTGGCGAGTGAAATGAGTTAAGAGTAGAAACTGATGGTCAAATCTCACCAACCCGGGGAGCTTCTCATCTGGTCCTCTGTTTATTGGGATGGGCCTGACCTGATGTACCATTTTTCTTCTGGGGAGACTCCGACCTGAGCATGGGCCTAAGTGAACATGTCCATTGCATATCTGGGCTTACATCTATCCTGGCCTCTTGTAACGGTTAGTGACGTGGCATCACCAGACTCTTCGTATTTGAAATTTGAAACGACGGGCTATCCACCCTCGATATGTGGTGAGTGAGCTGGCATCCTCATCACTTAAATGCTTCTATCTTTCCCCTTTTCACTTCAAATCCCTAGGTTGAAATCCTCATTGCTTTGTTTATCCGTTTCTCCACCGTTAACCAGCCCCCTCTCTGAACTTTACTCACACTTCCTGCGTCCGGAGTTTCTACTTGCTGGTTTTTTCTCTGTCACGGCAGCGCTATCAGGGCCAGTTAATCTCAGGTACTGCTTTTAATCTCTTCTCTTGTTGTTGTTGATTGGGTTCCGTGTTGCCCCCTTTTGTATCCGTACATTCGAGTTTTCTTTGCTTTCTTTTGGGATTCCGATATGTCAAACCGGAAAAGAAAGTTAATTGTTGATGAGGGCGAGGAAGAATCAGGGGATTCGGGCCTCAACGTGCCAATACCCACCGATTTCTTAGGTCCCTCCAGTAGTGTAGGTCCTTCCCATGGCAGGGATACCCTTGAGTACCCACGCCCTTTGGTTGTCTCTCCCTCCCCCGAACTAGAGCTTGTAGGGAATAGAGGTGGACCTGCGTCGGGCTCTGGTGAGAAGCACAGCTTTGATGGGGTTGGGATCCTTGAAGGAGTTGGTGATGGTGAGGGGAGCAGCTCTGGACCGAGCGGACCTCCTCAGAGAAGGCACCTTGGTCATAGGGTAGAGGCGGATTTTTACCCTATTGACTACACAGCTTGTGTCACCACCCAAACTGATCTGTTCAAGCTGAGGAACCTTTACGACATTCCTGCGGAGATTCTCCTGGTAGTTCCAGGAAAAGGTGACGTCCCTAGTCGGCCTCCGCGGGGGTATGTGACGATGCACCTGGAGAGCTTCAAATTAGGAGCTCGGCTGCCCCTTTAACGTTATTTCGCTAAGATATTGGGTGGTATGCATCTGGCCCTAGGTCAGCTATATCCCAATGGGTGGAGGGTTCTCTCGGCTATATATGTGTTGTGGAAGAGGTGTGGATCAGAGGAGCCCTCCCTCGTTGAAGTGAAGCATCTATACCAGCTGAGGAGTAGCCCGAAGGAAGCAAGCTGGTATTACTTCATGTCAAGCTCTGCGAAGAGGAAACCAATCACCGGCTTCCCCTCCTCGTGCAAAAATTGGAAGAACAAATTCTTCTTTGCTGGAGGAGCTTAGTGTCCAGCAGCTCATTCGTTGGGTGGTGATATTTACCTTCCAACACATTTTGTCACCCCAGGTCGTTTATTTTTTGCCTATACTCTTTCTCGACTTGTTACTTATTGGGTTCTTTAACCTTGTTTGTTCTTTCAGAGTCGTGGGGTTTGATAAAGGGGCTTGAAGATCGGCCTTTGCTTCAGGTGGAAACTGCTCTGGTGAACGCGTCTACCTGCCAAGACCTCCTGTCACCAACAAACCTGGTCGGTTCGGGCCTAGTGGACATAGCCGCTGGAATGGATAACAAGATCCTCAGCGCAATGAGCAGGAAGCGTGGTCGGGCTCCAAGCAGCTCCAGCAACCTTCCTCCTCCTCCAAAGAAGAATAGTGTCGGCCCCTCCAAGGCTCCTGTCCCTGCTCTGCCCCCTCCCCCACCCTGTAAGAGTGGTGGGGAGAAAACCTCCGACAAGAGTCCTGAGGTCAGCTTGCAGTCTGGGGACCGATCTGCTCCTCTTCCATCTCGGGATCAAGGTGACTACCTGAGCCTATACCAGAAAGATTACAAAAAATCGGTTGGGCCCAAGATGGTGAAGGACATCGAGAGCATGGACCTCTCCGAGTTAGCTGCTTCTGTTCAAAGAGTCTCTTTCAGGCTGGCCACAATGGTCTCGTGCTACAAGACCGGGTCCGCGCGTCATGAGAGGAAGCTTCAAGCTGATAACCAGGAGTTGAAAAAGAAAGCCGAATCTGCTGATCGGTCCAAAGAGAAGCTGGCCGAGCTGAACAAGCAGCTTACGGAGCTTGAGGAGAAAGTTGCGGTTGCTGAGTCTACTTCCTCCAAGCTTGAGGGTGAGCTGGGTGATCTGAAGTCCGATCTTCAGGCTACTCAAAGTGAAAGAGATACTCTGAGGACCGCCCTTGAGGGAGAGATCAAATCCCTGAGTGACCAGCTGGCTGAAGAGAAAGGCAAATCCGCTGATGTGGATGATCGGTTGGATGCTGAGTATAACTCCGGGGTTGCTTTCAGCTATAAGTGCATCATGTCTGTACTCAAGGAAGAATACCCCGAGCTCGACATGAGCAAGCTGGAATCTGGGGTGGAGAGGTATATGGCTGGGGCCGGCCAAGGAGATAAGGAGCAGGATGAGCAGGAGCAGGTGGAGGTTCCTTTGAATGGGGTGCAGGAGGGAGAAGCTGGGCAGCGTGTTTTTGAAGTGGGGCAGGGGTCCGTGCCTCCTCCTCCCGATATTGCTGACCTTCCACCTCCCGAGATAGCTGACCCTTCACCTGCTGAGGCCGTTGATCCTCCTAATCCTTAGGTCTATTTTTGTAAAGACTCTAGTTTTTCATTTGCTTTGTAAACATTTGAACGTTTATAAAATTTTTTAAATGCTCTCTATTGGCTTTTTTGTCTGGTTTCGCCTGTTGGTTCTTTAGTGCATCGAACAGGAATAGGCATCCGTTTGCCTTGGTAAAAATTTTCGCAAAATCGCCTGCTGGTCTTCGGTGACTGAGCAGGAGCAGACACATATTTGCCTTAGTAAAAGTCTCATAAATTTAGCTGCTGGTCCTTCGTTGACCGAGCAGAAGTAGACACTTTCATGCCTTAGTAGGATTTTCGTAGGATTAGTTGCTGGTCTTTTGTTGACCGAGCAGAAGCAGGCACTCACTTGCCTTCGTAGATTAGCTGCTGGTCTTTCGCTGACCGAGCAGAGGCAGGCACTTTCTTGCCTTAGTAGATTAGCTGCTGGTCTTTCGTTTGACCGAGCAGAGGCAGGCATTTACTTGCCTTAGTAGATTAGCTGCTGGTCTTTCGTTGACCGAGCAGAGGCAGGCATTTTCTTGCCTTAGTAGAATTTTCGTAGATTAGCCGCTGGTCTTTCATTGACCGAGCAGAATCAGGCATTTACTTGCCTTAGTAGAATTTTCGTAGATTAGCTGCTGGTCTTTCATTGATCGAGCAGAATCAGACATTTACTTGCCTTAGTAGAATTTTCGTAGATTAGCTGCTGGTCTATCGTTGTCCGAGCAGAAATAGGCACTTATTTGCCTTAATAGAATTTTTGCGGAATTAGCTGCTGGTCTTTCGTTGACCGAGCAGAAACAGGCACTCACTTTCCTTAGTGAATTTCTCGTAAAATTAGCTGCTGGTCTTTCGTTGACCAAGCAGAAGTAGGCATTTGCTTGCCTTCGTAGAATTTTTATTTGGCTTTGCTAGTAGGGGGATTTCATGCTGAATTCATCTTTATTTGAAACATGAATGTGTTACAAAAATACTGAATACATACATATGCATCAAGCCATCATGCAGTTAACACAAACAATTTGTCAAAATGAAGATTTGGTAGAGCACTTTGCTTACTGGAAATACTTCTTCAAGTGCTCGGCGTTCCATGACCTCCTCACGTCTCGTCCATCTAGGTACGCTAACTTATAAGCTCCTGGTCCAGTGGCTCGTACCACCCTATACGGGCCTTCCCACTTTGGGCCAAGAGCGCCATGGTTAGGATTCCTGGTGTTTTGGTTCACCTTCCTAAGTACCCAATCTCCTGCTCGGAACTGCCTCACGCGTACGTTCTTGTTGTAATAGCGCATGACCCGTTGCTGACACTGGGCCACTCTCTGCGAGGCCCCTTCCCTTTTCTCCTCCAGCAGGTCCAGGTTTAAGCAGATCTGCTCGTCGTTTTTCTCCTCAGCGAAATATTCTGTTCGATGTGTTCCTACTCCGATTTCTGCTGGGATTACCGCCTCATGACCAAAGGCTAAAGCGAACGGGGTTTCCCCTGTGGCGGTTTTGTGAGTTGTCCGGTAGGCCCATAATACTCCTGGTAGTTCGTCAACCCAGGCTCCCTTCTTCTCTCCCAATCTAGTTTTCAAAAGCTTTTTTATTACTTTGTTGGCTGCTTCCACTTGTCCGTTTGCCTGGGGGTGTGCGAGGGTGCAGAACTTCAGGTCCACCCCCAAATTTCGGCAAAATTCCCTGAAGTTGCTGTTGTCAAATTGTCTCCCATTATCTGTAATGATGGCATAGGGGATCCCGTATCTGCAAATGATATTTCTCCAAATAAAATCTGTTGTCTTCCTCTCGGTGATTTGGCTGAGGACTCCCGCTTCTACCCACTTGGTGAAGTAGTCTATTGCCACAATTGCATGTGTCGCCGCTCCTCGGCCCTTAGGTAACGGACCAATCAAGTCGATTCCCCATTGAGCGAAAGGCCACGGGGATGTCATAGTGGTCAGCTTCTCTGGGGGTTGTGCAGGAACCTTAGAGAAGCTTTGGCAGGTTTTACAGTTCTTTGCCATCCTTTTCGCATCCTGGTGCATAGTTGGCCAAAAGTATCCTTGCCGGAGTGCCTTGAAGGCTAAAGTTCTTGCTCCCGAGTGATTGCCGTATATTCCTTCATGAATCTCCCTCAGTACATAATCTGCCTCCTCATCATCCACACATCTCAAAAGGGGTAAGGTGAACCCTCGGCGATACAGCACTCCATCTAGTAGAGTGTACCTCGCTGCTCGGCATTTTAATCTCCTGGCTTGCTGTTTGTCCTCTGGTAAGATTCCATCCCGGATATATGCGCGAATCGGGTCCATCCATGATTCTCCAATGCATACTCTCATCACCTCTACCTCCTCTCCTATACTTGGCGAGGTCCTTACCTCTAGTGGAACCGACTTAGGTAATTTCGGATCTGCAACTGCAGCCATCCTAGCCAAAATATCTGCTCGGTAATTCTCATTCCGAGATATCTGCTTCACCTCCACCTCTTGGAAAAGCCCGACCATCTACTTCGCCTTCTTCAAATAAAGGCCCATCTTCTCTCCCCTTGCTTGGAACTGATCATTGAGCTGATTACATACCAATTGGGAATCTGCTCGAATTTTTACCCTTTTTGCTTTTAAGGCATGTGCGAGTCCGAGCCCGGTGATAAAGGCTTCATATTCAGCTTGGTTGTTTGCGAGCTGAAATTCAAACTTTACTGCATACGTTATTTCGGATCCTTCTAGGCTCCGTATTACAACTCCTGCTCCGGATCCTTGCTCACTACATGATCCGTCAACCATTACCAACCACATCCCCTCTGTTTTCTCCTGCTCTAACGGTTGCTACTCCCGATCTCCTTCCCCTGGCTCAGCTCGGTCTACCATAAATTCTACCAGGGCTTGGGCCTTGATTGCTCCTCGGGGCCTGTAGGTCAGGTCAAATTCGCTCAGCTCCACTGACCATTTTACTAACCGACCAGACGCATCTGGTTTTTGAAGCACTTGCCGAAGGGGCTGGTCAGTCATCACAACGATCTGGTGGGCTTGGAAATATGGTCGGAGTTTGCGTGCTGCCGTTATCAGAGCCAGCGCCCACTTCTCCATTAGTGGATATCTGGTTTCTGCGTCCACCAGGGCCTTGCTCGTGTAGTATACCGGGTGTTGCTTCCCTTCTTCTTCCCTGACTAAGACTGAGCTGGTAGCTTGCTTGGAGATTGCCAAGTACAAAAACAGCTGGTCACCCTCTCTCGGAGTTGACAGTAACGGTGCACGGGCCAGATATTCCTTCAGTTGCCCAAATGCTTCCTCGCACTCTAATGTCCATTCCATCTTTCTCCCTTTCTTTATGATTTGGAAGAAAGGGTGGCATTTATCTGTGGCCCGCGAGATGAATCGGTTCAATGCTGCCAACTTCTCTGTAAGGCTCTGCACCTCTTTAACTGTCCGCGGAGATCTCATATCTGTAACCGCTCGTATTTTTTCGGGGTTGGCCTTAATCCCTTGGTGGCTTACCAGGAATCCCAGAAATTTGCCCGAGCTTACCCCAAATGCGCATTTCTCCGGGTTTAGTTTCATCTCATACTTCCTCAGCAATTCAAAGGTCTCTTCTAGATGCTTCACATGATCCCTCGGCTCTTTGGACTTCGTAATCATATCATCCACATATACCTCCATAGTGTGTCCAATCAACGGTTTGAAGATCTTGTTTACCAACCTTTGATAGGTGGCTCCTGCATTTTTTAGGCCGAAAGGCATTACCCTGTAGCAAAACAAACCCATGTTAGTTATAAAGGCAGTGCTCTCCTCATCCTGCTCGTCCATGGGTATCTGGTTGTATCCAGAAAAAGGCATCAATGAAACTGAGCAGACTGTGACCTGCTGTTGAGTCCACCAGCTGATCTATTTTGGGTAGGGGAAAGTTGTCCTTTGGGCATGCCTTATTGAGGTCCGTGAAGTCCACACACATTCTCCACTTCCCGTTGGCCTTTTTTACCAGGACGACATTTGAAATCCATTCTGGGTACTTGGCTTCCCTTATAAATCCTGCTTTCAACAGCTTCTCCACCTCGGCGTTTATGGCCTCGTACCTTTCCTGGTTGAAGCATCTCCTCTTCTGTCTCACCGGCCTTACCCCCTTCTTGATTGCCAACTTGTGGCAAGCTACCCCGCGATCAATTCCGGGCATATCTTCATGAGACCAGGCGAATATATCCGCATGAGACTGTAGGTAATTTATCAGCTCGCCTTTTACTGCCCCAACCAATCCTGACCCGATCTTCACTACTCTGCTCGGGTTGCTTTTGCTTACCGCAACTTCCTCCAGCTTCTCAACAGGCTCTTGGCGGCCCTTTTTAGACTTTCCTCGATTATCTAGAGAAGTAACCTGCAGTGTCTCCTTGGCTGCTGTAGCATAACAACTCCTTGCCATCCTCTGGTCGCTTTTTACTACGCCAACCACCCCATTTACTCTGTATTTCAGTGCCAAGTAATGCGTGGATACAACACATTGGCTTATCCTCATGAACGGTCTCTCCAGTATCATCTGGTAAGGGCTTCTTTTCTCTACCACGACAAAATCCAGCATCATTGTTCTTTCAAATGGCTTTGTCCCCATAGTAATTGGGAGTTCGGTGATCCCCATGGGAGTTAACCATCCCCCTCCAAATCCCTTTAAGGATGTATTTGTCCGCTCCAATTTCAAGTCTGCAATCCCCATATCATCTAGAGCCGACTTAAACAGGATGTCAACCGAGCTGCCTGTGTCTATTAGTATTCGTCGCAATTCTGTACCAGCCACCATTGCCTTGATCACCAATGCATCCTCATGCGGATATAAGATACCCTCTTCATCGTCATCTGTCCACATAATGGGAACTTGCCGCACTTTTGCCTTCTTGGTTGCCGGAAAATTGAAAAGCACTTCTTTGCTAGTCAGGGCATATCTCCCATAGTTCTCCCGTGCCCTGTTCGAATCCCCAGCCAATGTTGGCCCCCCTGCTATTATACGGATAGTCGGCTGTTCACGTTCCAGGCCCATCTCAGCTCCTTCATCCCGCGTGTACTGTGATTCAGTGACGGGGGACATTCCATCTACATATTCGTCCAAATAACGGTTTCTCACCAAATCTTCCACCTGAATTTTCAGGTCACGACATTGGCTGATAGTGTGACCATGAGTGTCGTGGAATTTGCAGAATTTGCTCTTATCCCGTCGGTGAGCCGGTTTTGTTATAGGGGCTGGAGGGTATAACAAGCCTCGTCCCTCGATCCTCTCATACAATTCCTCCATGGAGATCTTTAATGGAGTGTACTGTCTATACGCCAAGCTCTGGTCTACCAGCTGAACTGCTCGGCTATCATGAATGTCACCTCAGGCTGGCCCAGTTGCTAACTGATCTGGTCGACTAGCCCTGGAATTGGTTGCATGTAATGCTCTGGGAGTGTTGTGATAGGGGTGGGCAGCCATCTGCCGGAATTCTCGTTGCCGATCCGGAAATGGGGGACGCGGAGGTTGAGCCCGGTTGTGCTGGAACTGCTGCGATCTCGGAGCTATGGGGTAAGGGCGGGACCGAGCCGATATTCCGCCCATCACTGAAGATTCTCCAGCTCGTTTTCCCGACCCGCTCCCTGTTGGGGCTCTCCGTTCCTTTCGCCTCAGCTCGTCCAGCTGTTCACTTTTTATTCTTGCTGATTTCTCCTCTTCGATTTCTATATCTCGCCTCGCCTGCTCATACCCCGACGAGTAATTCTGTACAAGGGGGCTTCTTAAGTTATACCACAGTCGGCCGATTCTTACACCTTCTTTTAATCCCCTCAACGCCTGCGGGTGATTAAAAGCCCCCAGATCTAGCACGGCTCGGTGATATCGTTTTACAAAATCTCGAAGGGATTCATGCTCCTCCTGTTTCATCCTCATCAGTTCCATCATGTCGTCCTCTGGGGCCACTGCCCCTCGGAACTACTCGGCCAACTCCTGGCACATCTGCTCATACCCCTTTATACTTCCTCGGGGCAGCTTGCGGTACCATTCTCGGGCTCGTCCCTCTAATGTCAACGGGAACACCCTGCACCTCTGAGCTGGTGTCAGCCCCTGCACACCTATCATGTCGTTGAAACGCTCAATGTGCACCAGCGGGTCACTTCGCTCGGAGTATTTGAGGTCGGGGAAGCGGAAATCTCTTGGGATTATGGTACCCACGATCTCAGTTGATAGTGGAGATTCTTCATCTAGCATTATCCTCCAGCTCGGGGGCTTCCTCTTACCCTGTATCTCCTTTATCACTTGCGCTAATCTGCGCACCTCTCCCTCCAATTCTACATCACGGTCAGGATCACGTGCAGCTATCTGATCTCGCTCCTGCTCGACATTCTGCAACCGCTGTCTTAACTCTCCTTCATCAGCACTGGCTCCTCGGCCATCAGCTTCCAGTGCTCGCCTGGGGCGAGGTTAGTTCCTCCCTTCATCTATTTGTTCTCCAGGAACTCAACCAGTGCTTCTGTGGGGATGCACCCCATAAGGTTGGTCCACCGGCGGAGGGATCTCCTCGACTCTACGCCTCCGGAGGTTGGGTTCTGCTCCCACATCATCTCTCCCCACGGGGATTTCGCAATCCCTTCTCCGCTCATCTCTCAGCTCATTCAGTATGGTAGCGAGAGTCTCCATTTGCTTCTCCATCTATTCCAATCGATCTTGCATCACCCTCTCTCGGGCTTCATTTGCAATTTCCCGAAGGGTGCTTGTCTCCCCCGATTCGTTATCCTCCCTCAAAGCGTCCTTCCTTGGCAAATCCATGTCTAATCGTTCGTTGTTTCTCCGGTAACTACTAATTCGGTGGTAGCTTTTTATCCAGCTCCCCACAGACGGCGCCAAAATGTTGATGCTTAAATCTGCTCGCCTTTTGACCGACCAGATTCTTTCACCAACGTTTACGTTATCGACTGTTGCTCGAACCTCTGAGGTTGGAATCACCCTCCTTTCTCTTACTAGACCTGCGTTCACCAAAAACGGATCAGAGTCGCCGGTGGTTTTGCCGGCGAAAACCCTCCAATGCCTAAGTTAGCTCAAGGTGTTTACGGGAAAACAGTGCAATTTAGATCTAAAAATGGTTTCTAAATTATTCGGAGTCTTGTCAGAAAATGGCATGATTGCAATTTGGCAGCGTTTTCCCTCTCTCAATTTTTCTCTCCCCTTCTTAATCGGTTTCTTCTTCTTTTATAGCCGCTGTCCCACGTTTTCACTCACCCTTCATCCCCCCCTTTCTCGGGTAGTGGTAGCCTCTCATGGGATTTTAACTGCTACATTGTGGGCAAACGTGGGATCTCGCATCTCCCACAACGGTTCTGGGAAAAGCGCAACTACCGTGATTCTGTGGGATCGTGTTCCCGCTTTTTTGGGGAATTGGTGTCGGCTCGGTATATGATTCTGGTCGGTACATTACCCTGGCCGGTACTCGTCTCTGGTTGGCTCGTGTTTATCCTGCGTTCTGCTCATACCATTTGGCTAAGGTGATCCATGCCGGGGTGAAAATAGTAGCATGGCCGACCTGGGGCTTTTATGTACTCAACATATTATTAAAAAACTAAATTTATTAGATACTATTAAATTTTATTTTATACTTAAAACTTTTTTTTCTTACGGCAAAAGTTTTAGCACCTCAATACCCAACTAAGTCTAAAACTGCACAATAATAATTATGAGTGCACATGTTAAAATCTACACACATTCGTACTTGATAATTTCAATCAACAGTGTTACAAACTTAGTTAAAATATTATATCTGAAATTATTGAGGAGAAAAAAAAAAGAAAAAGAATGTTGTTTTCATGATAGTGACATGCGTCGTGCACATTTGCTGTTGGCTCTTTGGTCTCTAACCTAGCGAATAGGTTGCTGTGTCCTCGTTGTTAGATGCCCGAACCCAGCGCAAGAACTTTGTACGATACCATATATTTTATGAAGGTGATGATGTTACCAATAAAGATGAGTAATTTGTTTCAATACAGTATGTGGTAAGGTTTAATTTTATATGAATTTAAGCTGAAGTTGGTACCTTTTATTGTTTTATATCATGACATCAGGGAAATTTTTAATAGATCTTCATTTTAGGCTAAGTACCCGAACAATAGGTCCCATGCACTTTGTGATCTTATTACAAAATATTAAACTAAATAGCTGTGGAAGTAACAAAGAGGGCAACTTTTTACCATAATGTGATGAAAATAATTTATTTGTCATCACGAACTAACCAAATCAAAACAAAAAACTAATGATCATAGGGTTCAAATCTGTGCAACAATGGTGCATTTAAAAGGAAATAATGTACAGCTAAAATTTGTGCTTGTAACAAGAACTCTTCTCTTCAAGCCAACAATTCCACCTAGCAGAGGAAGTGTTTTAGGCGACACTTTCCAACTAATGAAAGCAGTGAGCTCTCAAACTCTGTTATCATTTTCTACTACTTGAAAAAGAGAGAAAGAGAAACGAGAGGAAAAACAGGGCTCCTCTGTTTTCATTTTAGTGATTGCAAATAACATTTTTTTTTACTTTTACTCTTTATTTATTTAATTTAAAAAAAAAACTTTTAGCTCATTAGATCTTGTTCTTGTTAATGCGTCTAGTAACTTATATGATGATCTGATCATATCCGTAACATTAACATACACATAATCCATTATTTTATAATTATAAAAATTGAAGATTCGGTCATGCAATTTTGTATGATGAACAGTGTTTCATTTTTCTGTGAAACATAAGAACAATTTGTAAATAATGTCGAGAAATGGTAAATAGACGAAAGCACGACGATGGGACGACAGAAATTGGCTGCCGTTTCACGCCTTTCCTCATTCAATTTTCTTTTTTTGTGGGACCGATAACAATTATTAAAATAAAGAATAAAAATGAAAAAAAATGCTCTTTCACGCCTGCTCTCATCCAATTTTTTGGTGGGACCAACAACAAATATTATAATAAAAAATGAAAATTTTTTAAATATCTTTATTATTTAAAATCTGATCCACTTATTCTCATCCTCAACTACTCGTTCTCCACTTTGTCCCCTCTATTCATTCTCGTTAATTACTTTGTTCATTCCACTTATTTTTCATTCGTTCCTTTCTCTACTCGTCCTGTTTAACCCTATGTATCTCTCAGTCATACAAAATTAATATTTTGTATCAATTTTTGTTAAATAATTAAAAAATAATATTTTGTAATAATTAAAAAACCATCGATGCCTATATAATATCACTTCATGATAGCGTGAACAAATAAATTGCAAGCGGACAAAATTAAACAAATCTAACATAATTTCAAAAATTAAAAATTTAATTTAACACAAAATATTATTCCATCACTACAATTTCAAAGATTTAAAGTCAAATCTAACATAATTTTAAAAATTTAAAGTTCATAAAACACATTCAGAAATTGTTATAATCTATTCCATTATTTAACAACCATTTAAATTAAAAAAATCATAACAATTCATAACAATTTAAATATATAAAAAATAAAAATTTACGAATTTTTACAATTTAAATTAAATATTCTAATCATTTAAATATATAGAACACAATAAAAATTTTATTTGAATATAGTGAGAGTCACTAACTTACTAATTAATCAGTACTAATTTTATCAAAATCTCTGTTTATAGATCTAGATCTAACTTCTTCCTTATGGTAACTGAGATGCGGAACTGGTGAGATGCAAAGAGATGAAAATGGTGAGATGAAGAGTTTTTTCTTTGTGCGTGAACGCAGATAGCAGAGATGAGAGATGGAGAAAGATTAACTCAAAAAGTAATCTTTTTTTTTTCTTTTGATTATTTTATTTCTTTTTTTTCGTTACTTTTCCTTTTCCTTTTTCTTTTGATTATTTTATTTTTTAAATTCAAAAAGTAATAAACAGCCGTTGAAGTAACAGTGTCAATTTTTCTGTCTTTGTTTTGTCTTCGCGTAGTTCAAATAGCAGAACTCAATAATGTCCATGCGGACCTTGTAATAGCGAAGCATCATTAGTGATCTTACTTTGATGATCGCACTTTAGTTTCTTTTTAAAGTGCCTTTTGTTTATTTTATCGGCATCCGCTTTTACAAAAGTTTTGGTCCTCGTTCATTCATCAAAGCTTCTACTTTTATCTTTTATTAGTCATCTTACAAAAAGCTTAATTTAATTGGAATCATGTTCGATATGAAGATTGTTTTACTTACTTCAGCCAACCGAATTTATTCTTTTCTGATCTGGCAATTATTCATGAAAAAATACGTGCGACAGTAGGACAACAGTGACCAAGTACATAATTTGAAAATTCATTTGTATTGCTTACTCTAATAAGCTCTTAACTCACACATTCCTCTGCAGTTACCAGTGATCTTTTGCTCACTAAAATTGTTATTACATATTCAAGGTGAATAAAGAAACTCATCATCCCAGATAATTAAAAAGGCGAACTTGTTCTAAATCCTTTAATAATTTCTATTAATAATAGCATATACAATTGTAAGGAAAGAACACATTTGACACTTCAACCGTCAATTGATCAATAATTCAGTAACAAAAAGGGACAGATATCCTAGTCTTTCTTTACTAATGAAGCAAGCCATTAAACTTCGAAAGCTATTTCTATTTCCACATTCTTCATGTACCAAAGCAGAAAAAGAAAAAAAAAAAGCAACAAAAATTTGGAAATCATCGTCTTTATTCAGCAGCATGCATATTAATTAAACATATTCAAAAAGAGATATACAATATCAGGTCTGGAGACGAAATGAGCCCACAGAGACTACCAATAATGTAGTGGCTTGATTAAAAATATTAATCAAGCCACTACATTAGAAGAACAAGAGTTAATCATGCATATTAATTAAAAATATTTTTGCTATCATCCACCTGCTCTCTCTAAATAGTTGTCACTTTTTTTTTTTTCGTTTGCTTGAAATTCCAAGCAAAAATATAATTAGAAGAACAAGAGTTAAGGGTTAAAAAAATGGAAAAATAGGGCTCCTCTGTTTTCATTCCCCGGTTTTTCTGTTCGGTGATTACAAAGATTTAAATCAAAATTTATGATGCAGGCTACACGGCACCTGGTGGAAAATTGCTAGGCTTTACCTTTTATTCTTAGTTAGAAATTTAATTTAGAATTTGTGGTGTGCGCCTTATATAAGTAGGTTTCCTAATAGTAAAATTAAATAATCAAGTTTATGATGCACTAGGATATGGTTGTGATAAATGAGCTTTTTATGTATCCTCTGAGGCTGATCATTATTTTATTACATTGAAGATTCAGTTATCTCTTTGTAATACTCTGGACTTCACATACTAAACAGAATGGAGCATTATTTTATCCCGCTAAATCAGTTTTTTATTTTTTTAAATTAAAAAATAATTCATCAAACACTTTATAGCTCTGGTTTTAAGTTGGTAAACACTTTAAGCCGCAACTTTAAATTCAGTTTACGAGAATCCCTAACAGTCACAGTGGCTGAACCTAACCAGACTAAAACCAGATCATGAAAGCTTATATACACCAAGAGATTTATCTAGAAAGTACCGCCGGCAGCCAGTTCATTCGTTTCTGAGTTTGTTTCCAGAAACCCGGAAACTCCCCTGTTTCTGCAAACAGGGCTTCTTTGTTTTCAGTCCCCTGTTTTTCCATTTGGTGATTGTAAAAATTTAAGATTAAATAGAATAATGTAAAAAAAAAAGAAAAAAATGCCTTTCTTAATTTTGACTTCATAATGTTGCAGCAACCGTCCTCTGTTATCATTCCCCTGTTCTTCAGTTTGTTGATTGCAAATAACATTCTTTGTATCTACTCTTTATATGTTTATTTTTTAATTTTTAAGTCATCAATTTTTGTTCTTCTTAAAGCGTGTAGTAAATTATATGATCATCTGATCAAATCCCTCACATTAACATACAGCAGAATCTGTTAATGGAATTTATTATTTTATCATAATTAAACAGAAGATTTGTTCATGCAGTTTTGTATGACGAGGAGTTTTCATTTTTCTGTCAAATACAAGAACAATTTGTAAATAATGTCCATGAAAGCTTGAATGAAGAATGGCATTTAATAATTTTAGAAGAATAATGGCTTATAGAGCATATTAGTAGGGATAAGATTTGTAGGTGTTTGGTAACGGAAAAAGGAGAAAAAAAAATGGAGAGTGGAGGCATTACTTTTATCTCATCCTTAACTTCCGTAAGTGGAGGAGAACAAAGGGGAAAAGAGGGGAGTGGGGCATGACCTTAAAAGGAGGATTTATTTATGTTTTCGGGGTCTGCAGGGCATCTTTTTCTCTCTTCCACTCATGGAAAATCCTTTCTTTTATACTCTTTCAGTTTTCTGCAAATTACTCAAAAAGCTTTTGGTTTTTAAGGCAATGTTTATTAAGCCATATGAGTGGTGGCACAAGTTTTTTGGCAAAGGCCCAGAAACTGACTTGAGTGTCGGAGGGTTCACGTCGGAAAAACTTTCAGCGCCTCTGACCGTCTTCTATGATTTTAAGTATTCGCAAGTTAATCGCTAGTGGTTGCAGGACATCTTGACGATTGACCAATCGATTCTCTACCAAATAAATCTAATGCTGGTGTAGAAGTTTGATATTAAGTCGCTAATAGACTAGATCAGATTTGGGCATCAACATTTGGCACTGTCTGTGGGGAATCGGTACAAAAAGCCAACTTCTTGTCTCTACCAATTTTTCATCCGGCCAAGCCAAAGGCAGAATATTATCATGCACAAATTGATAAGCTGGCTCAAACACGGAAGCCAATCAAGGCTGGATGGAATGCTTACCTGTAAAGGTTTTGGCTTATTTATTGCTTTAAGTATATTGTCATTAAAATTCAATTTCCAATTGCTATGATTATTGATTTATCAAATGAGAGATGCTTGGAAATTCTTTAATAACATGCATGTTTCAATACCGTGCATGATATATTTGCTGAAATTGAATATTATCCCTTGGAATTCGTTGATAATGTTCCTTTACAAAATTAGCTTGTTAGAATGGGCTTCATTCATAATTCAAGATTACATGCTATTATACTTGCAAATGAATTAATTTAATATTTTCCAACAACATGCTTGACATAATGTTAACAGTTCAGATTTATTATGGCTAATTATTCGGCTTCGTTATGGCTAATTAGATGTGTAATGCTACTACCATCATTATTTTGCTGATGTATTTATATTTCTTGATTGATTGTTCTCTTTTCATCGAACTCAAGATATAAAGTCTGTTCAAAAGAGCAATCGATTTGCGGTATTATCAATGTTCAATTTCTTAAAATAAAGATTACACAAATTGTTAAATTCATTTGGTGGTAAGCATAAAAATCCACGGATCTTTGGTTTCTTCAAGATATTTCCTACTGGTTTTACACCCCATCAATCAATCATGCAGCTAGTTTTCATGTGAAGACTATGCAGGGAAAGTATATAGACAATTCTGGTATAAAACTCGGTTCATTACAAGTTGAGGCAGAATTGTTAAAATTCAAATCAGGAGCTGTTCGTTAAATCGCCTCAAGGGATATGAAAGTTCAAAAGTGAGTTTGTTGCTGATTACACTACATACACTACATATATGCTTGAGAGAATGTTGCCCAGGAGCCAAGATCTAAACCCAGGTTCTGTTTCAGTTTATTTAATATAAGTATCAAACTGATTGAGAGCATGAGTTATTCTTAACCATAGCTTTATTATATTTTCGCAAAGAGAACATTAGAAATTATGCATATATTCGCTGTCTTTTGATAGTACCTGTCATCCACATTGCACAAATTCTCATAATCGTTAATGAGTGTTGGAAGAAGTATAATTAGCATAATCTGGATGAGGCCGAGTATTGGTATTTTGGCTAACCTTAATAATGGTTTTAAAACAAAACAAATTTTTATTGATGATGAGAATTGATAGGCATGTCTTCAAGCTTCAAAGAATTGATGAAGTTGGATTTTTGTTTCCTTCATATTTTATTCATTTTGTGCCCGTGTTAAAATATTGCAAGAATAATTCTAAGAAGGGAGCAAAGCAGAGTCAAGCTCGGGATTTGTTTGATGAAGTACTAATGAAATAATGCAGAGCACAATCTCAGGTGCACTTGTTCTAAAACCCCAGTTTTATATTTATCCTTTAAATCCACTACCTGACTTCAAAAATCTGATGGATGAGGTTTTGACTTATTAAGTCGTTAATAGAAAATAGTTAAGATTACATATTATAGAATATATAGCATAGTCATATATTAGCACACAACATGCTTGACCGAAGGATTACATATTATAGAATATATAGCATAGTCATATATTAGCACACAACATGCTTGACCGAAGGATTGATGGAACTTGGGTTAGCATGAGATCGTATTTCCTTGATACAGTGATATGACTTTGCTTAAACTTTTATGGTACCATTTATTTGTTGATTACATATTTTATATAATATGATTTATTTTATATATAAATTTTAATATCTTTAGTGTTGGGAAATGGTGCTCCGCACCTTTAGCAAAGGTCTTTAATAATATTGCTAACCAAATATTATAGATGGTAATAAAAACACCAAGGATGTTTATCCATCAAAGGCCCAAACATATATAAATAGCTAAAGCGCAAGTTGTAAATGTGAGCTATTTTCTGGACAAGTTATAAGTTACAAGTCCGAAATTAAATTTTTGATGGTTGTCCATATTTTAGGATTTAAAGCAAAAACCTCAAATAAGAGCACATTGAAGGCACGCAAAGGCTCTAAAGTCTCAAAGCCTGTTTTATGGCGAGACAAGAAGCCAAACATGCCAGGATCTGCTCGACCAAGCGAAGGCAAGCAGACAAAAAAAGTTTCAAAAATCTTCTAAGGCACGCAAAGGCTCCAAAGTCTCCAAGCCTGTTTTATGGTGAGACAGGAAGCCAAGCATGCCAGGATCTGCTCGACCAAGCGAAGGCGAGCAGACCAAAAAAGTTTCAAAAATCTTCTAAGGCACGCAAAGGCTCCAAAGTCTCAAAGCCTATTTTATGGTGAGACAGGAGCCAGGATCTGCTCGACCAAGCGAAGGCGAGCAGACCACAAAAGTTCCAAAAAAGCTTCTAAGGCAAGCAAAGGCTCCAAAGTCTCAAAGCTTATTTTATAGCAAGACAGGAAGCCAAGCATGCCAGGATCTGCTGGATCAAGCGAAGGCGAGCAGACCACAAAAGTTCCAAAAAAGTTTCTAAGGCAAGCAAAGGCTCCAAAGTCTCAAAGCCTCCTCGATGGCGAGACAGGAAGCCAAGCTCTCTAGAAGCTGCTCGACCATGTGAAGGCGAACAAACAATGAGAATTCCAAAAAAGTTTCTAAGGCAAGCAAAGGCTCCAAAGTCTCAAAGCCTATTTATGGCGAGACAGAAAGCCAAGTATGCCAGGATCTGCTGGACCAAGCGAAGGCGAGCAAACCACAAAAGTTCCAAAAAAGTTTCTAAGGCAAGCAAAGGCTCCAAAGTCTCAAAGCCTCCTTGATGGCGAGATAGGAAGCCAAGCTCGCCAGAATCTACTCGACCATGTAAAGGCGAGCAGAGAACAAAAATCCCAAGAAAGTTTCTAAGGCACATAAAAGACTTCAAAGTCTCAAAGTTTGCTCGATGGCGAGACAAGAAGTCAAGCTTGCCAGAATCTGCTCAACCATGTGAAGGCAAGCAGAAAGTAAAAAAAAAAAAAAAAGGGTACTTCAAGTGAAAGGCTTACAGTCTCTAAACCTCCTCGTAGTGAGACGAAGTCAAAGTTTGCCTGCTCTTGCCCGACCAAGATTAGGCGAGCAAGAGTTATATGAGTGAAAAATATTCTAAAGCAGATAAATGACTAAGTCTCAAAACTTACTTCAGGTGAGATAAATACGTGAACTTATGAAACCTGCTTTACATGATTATGCGAGTAGGAAAATGGTATATTTAAAGGCAAGTAAAAGTTTAAAACTTGAAATTTTTTGCTAATAGTAAGGTTAATTTTAGCAATCCCGAGCCGATTTATGCCAACCACATCGATGTCACTTTAAAATTCATATAGTTTCCAGTCTTGATTCGTTAAAACTCTCAACACTAGAAACTGGGGGACTGATGTTTGGTAACGGAAAAAGGAGAAAAAAATGGAGAGTGGAGGCATTACTTTTATCTCATCCTTAACTCCCGTAAGTGGAGGAGAACAAAGGGGAAAAGAGGAGAGTGGGGCGTGACCTTAAAAGGAGGATTTATTTATTTTTTCGGGGTCTGCAAGGCATCTTTTTCTCTCTTCTTCTCATGGAAAATCCTTTCTTTTACACTCTATTTCATTTTTCTGCAAATTACTCAAAAAGCTTTTGGTTTTTAAGACAATGTTTATTAAGCCATATGAGTGGTGGCACAAGTTTTTTGGCAAAGGCCCAAAAACTGACTTGAGCATAATAAACTAGTTAATTATTTCATAAACTTCAACTTAACACTGAGCCATAAACTAGTGCTTTCTTCAACTTAATTATTCTCACTGCATATTTGTTAAGGCTTCGTCTTTTGTCTTGATTCTGGACTTCAAAATTAAATCTTAAAAATCGGGTATAATAGGGGTACGTGATTAAGTCTTCCTCTTTTGCAATTCATTGTTATTACTCTCATCAATTCATTCTTTTGATAGCAATTCTTACTTAATATCCGAAGCGAATAGAGGAGGTCATCGACTCTCTGATCCCATATAAATAAAGAGGTATACATGTTCTAAATCCTTTAATAATATCCTTTAATAGCAGTTCTTACTTAGTTTTCATCTACTTTCCAAGAAAAAATTTCTCTGGTTTGTTTTAATCTTGTCATTGGTTTTGCTTGAGTTTCAAATTATTGTTCATTGTTAAAAGTCTGTGATCTTATTATATGGCTTTGGTTAATTAAAAAAAAAAAGTCTGGGATTTTATTCAGACCCTTGAAACCTTTCAGTTAATAGCAAAAACTCTAATCCATGAGCCCGGGGGGGGGGGGGGGGGGGGGGAAGAAGAAGAAAGAATTCCCTGTTTAAATATCAGTTGGTTAAATGTTGTTTGTTTGCTGTCTTTTACTTGTTTGTTTGTTTTTCATTTTATTAGATTTTTTTTTTACTTGAAGATTAAAGATGAGTAAGAAATTTTTTTTTATTCTTTTTTGAGGCAGCCTACAAATTTTAGAATAGGGCTAAGAGTAATTACAAATTCAATTAACCACAAAAAGTTATTTATATTTATCGCTTGTAAAATTAAGCTTATCATCCCAAATAGAGTTGTTTGCATTAGAAGTTTTCTAGCATTCATGAGCTTTATCATCATATCACAAGATTGCCTGAAAAACAAGATAAATCAATTTGAGCAACTTGCTCTTTATTGATTTTTTTTTTTTTTTTTTTGCCTGAAATACTAGGGAAAATATTATATAAGAACAAGAGTTAGATGAAAAAAAGTTAAAACAAGTTCCTGTGTTTTCATTCCCCCTGTTTTTTGTTTGGTGGTTGAAAGCTTTTATATATAAATTTTTATGATTTCCCGTTGGGACTTTATTAAATAAAAAAGAATATGTAATTCTAAATTTATCCTTACGCATTGAGTAATTATTATTACGTTCTCTTAATATTTGTTCTTGCAATTTTGTGTAATGTGAATTTCATGTTTCTGTTAACATAAACCAATTTGTAAATAAGGCCACGTCGAACAAATGAAACAACAAAAAAGCATCGTTGGCAATACAAAATCAAACTTTATTATTAATCATTATTTTGTTTTTGAATATGTATAAATCAAATCATATACTGTTGATCTTACTTTGATAATTTGGTGTTTAGTTTCTCTCAAAAATGCTTTTATAAAAGTTTTGGTCCTCAAACATTCATCCAAGCTTTTGCTGATCTTTTATTAGGCATATACATCGCGCAGTCACTTAATATTCATTTCAATTTCACAGTACACAAGCAACGTCTATGCCAAAATCATTAAGGCACAACCGGTATTTATTCCATGAAAACTTTATTATTTCTTCAACTTAATTGGGTCGAACAACATTTTTTAAAGTACTTTTATCACACTAAACGGCTTTGTTAAACCTCCGTCTTTTGGTATTGATTCTAACTTGAAATTAAATCTTTAAGTCATTACAAGTTTATT
The DNA here is from genome assembly GCF_000493195.1 of Citrus x clementina. Taxonomy (NCBI): domain Eukaryota; kingdom Viridiplantae; phylum Streptophyta; class Magnoliopsida; order Sapindales; family Rutaceae; genus Citrus; species Citrus x clementina. The sequence continues at coordinate 25,636,443 of NW_006262201.1, read as the reverse complement.
TCTTCATGAAAGAATTCAATAATCAAGTGCGTGTGAATTAAAGAAAAAAAAAAAAGATCAGTGAGAAAAGCCCTTTTTCAAAGGCAACCTACTGATTTGAGAATAGGGCTCAACCACAAGAAAATATTTACGTTTGCGTTTAAGGAGTAAATGATAGCTAAGCAATTAAACTTAATTCAAATTTAGTCAATCATCAATCAATCAATCCAACTAGTTCAAGTACAGAGTCAATTGAACAAATTCATCACTTGCATAATTAAGCTTATCTTCCGAATTTGAGTTGTTTCCATTAGAAATTTTCCCGCAGTCACGAGTTACAATCATCAAAACAAAATTATTTATATAAGAACAAGAGTTAAAGGGAAAAAAGGTAAAGCAAGATTCCTCTATTTCCGTTCCCCTATTTTTTTTTTTTTTTTTTTTTGGTCTGGTGATTTAAAATTTTATATCTAAATTTTTATAATTTTCCATTGAAGCTTATATTTAAATAAAGAATTACAAAAAAATCCTAATTCTAAATTTATGCATTGAATGGTTATTATTATGCTCTCTTAAAATTGGGTACAATATCAATTTCATAACGAATAGAGTTATTGGTTGTTGAATAATGATGAGATTAGAGATTATGCTGTGTCCTTCTTTTCAAAGCTCTATTCCAAAGAGGATGCAATCTATCATCCATACCATGTTGTTAACGCCTTCCCAGTCCTTGAGGAAAGTCGAATGCAAGCTTTGGGACAAGCAGTGGAGGATGAGGAAATTAAGAATGTGATCTTCGGCATGAAGGCTTTGAAAGCCCCTGGAATAGGCGGGTTGCATGCTCTCTTTTACCAGACCCAGTGGCATGTAGTGGGAAAATCTGTCTGTAGTCTTATAAAAGGTATTTTTAATGGCAACGAGATCCCTAAGGAGTTGAACAAAACTCTGATTGTGTTGGTTCCTAAGTCGGATAATCCTATTAGCCTTAAGCTTTTTCGTCCGATTAGTCTTTGCCCGGTTATCTATAAAACTATCACTAAGTTATTAGCTAACCGGCTGAAATCTATCTTGCCTGACCTCATTGGACCTACCCAGACTAGTTTTATCCGGGGGAGACACATAACGGAAAACATAGTGGTTGCTCAGGAAGTTATTCATTTGATGAGACGTAAGAAAGGGAGGATTGGGCAGATGGCCATTAAGGTGGATTTGGAAAAGGCGTATGATCGTTTAAGCTGGGATTTTATTTATGAAACCTTGAGGGAGTTTGGATTGCCTACTATTTTGGTTCGGCTTATTATGGAATGTATTACAACGGCGACTATGCAACTTCTATGGAATGGAGAAATTACAGAGATTTTTACCCCTTCTAGGGGTATTAGACAGGGAGACCCCATTTCCCCATATATCTTTGTGTTATGTATAGAAAGGTTAAGCCATGGAATAAATGACGCTGTGAAGAGAGGGCACTGGAAACCTATTAAACTGTCTCGTGGAGGTACCTCTTTATCTCACTTATTTTTTGCTGACGATCTTATCTTGCTTGCAGAGGCTTCCTGTAGGCAAGCAATGGTTATAATGAAGTGTTGAATGTTTGTTGTATGAGCTCTAGAGAGAAAGTTAGTAAAACAAAGACACAAGTTTTTTTCTCCCACAACATAAAGTCTGCTGAGGCTAAGGAAATTGGTGATTCCTTGGGTTTTTCTGTCACAAAAAACCTAGGGAAATATTGAGGAATGCCAATTATTCATTCACGGGTTAATAAGCTGACTTATCAGGGAATTTTGGACAAAGTGAACCAACGTTTGTCGGGGTGGAATGCGATACATTTGTCCTTGGCGGGTAGGATCACTCTCACTCAATCGGTAATCCAGGCAATTCCTATTTATGCAATGCAGACCACGAAGATTCCGTTTGGTATTCGGGAGAAAATTGATCAGGCTTGTAGGAGGTTTATTTGGAGCGGGGCAGCAGACAAGAAGAAAATCAGTTTGGTGAAATGGGATACAATATGTCAACTGAAACCTAGCGGAGGCCTTGGTCTTAAGCAGCTTAATTTAATGAATGATGCTCTGCTCATGAAGATTGGGTGGGTTTTAATTGCTTCTCCAAATAGTTTATGGGTGAAGGTTCTCTTGTCTAAGTATGGGCTGGCTCCTAAAGCCCTCCCCGGCACATTACCTACGAAATATGGCTCTTACATGTGGAAGGCTGTGGGAGGCATTTGGCATGAGGTTTTAAAAGGGATCAAATGGGACATTGGAAATGGCAACCGAGTTAGATTTTGGTGGGATAATTGGGTAACAGAGGAATACCCTTTGTATACTTTCGCTTTGCAGCCGATACGTTTACAGCAGCTTGAGGAGTGTGTGGCGAGGTTTATCACTGTTGAGGGTACTTGGAATTGGCGGCTTTTTGAGAATTTATTTCCCCATCATTTACTTCTCAAAATTGCAGCCACCAAGCCTCCCAGTGTAAATGATGAGGATGATTACATGTACTGGGCATATTCTAAGTCAGAAGATTTCACTACTAATTCAGCATATAGGGCTTTGTCAAAAATGGAGGTTCACAATGAAGAATCCTTTTGGCGCATTCTTTGGCAGTGGAGAGGTCCCCAACATATCAAAACCTTTCTGTGGGTGGTGGGTCAAAATAGACTTAAAACTAAAGCAGAACTTTTCCGGAGACATATTGTTGATGATATGAGTTGTGCAAGGTGTGGCTGTGTTGTTGAAAATACTCTTAATGTGCTGCGGGATTGCCCCAGTGCTAAGCATGTATGGTCGTCATTGATACCCCATGGGATTAGTCATCAATTTTTTAGTTTGAATCTCCGAGATTGGGCGTTATATAATTTGAGGAACTTGTGGAAGTATGATGGTATGTTTGACTGGCCGTGTCTTTTTGGGGTCACAGTTTGGAGGCTTTGGTTTTGGCGTTACCAAAATCTGCATAATGGTGTTTTTACCAGCAAGAGTACTGTTGTAATGGATATTAAGATCCGTACAGAAGAAATTCAAAAGGTTAATCAGAGTTGTTTGGTTCCTGCTGCCATGAAGATTTAGAAATATTTTGGATGGGTGGCACCTACTTGGCCTTGTTTTAAACTCAACACAGATGGAGCTCGTAAAAGTTCTGGTCTGTCTAGTACGGGTGGCTTGATTAGAAACTGTTATGGAGAGTGGATAATTGGTTTTGGAATGAATGTTGGTGTGGTTACCATCATTGGTGCTGAGTTATGGGGCCTTTATCAAGGGTTATGTATGGCTTGGGATAATGGAATTCGGCAGCTTCAGGTGGAGGTTGACAGCCTTTGTGTTACTCGTTTGGTGGCGGATGACGAGATTAGGCCAAATGCACATGCTTCTCTTGTCAGGGGTATTAAGGAATTGCTTAACAGAACCTGGCAAGTGCAGGTCAAGCATGTTTACAGAGAATCAAATTTTGCAGCTGACTTTCCTGCAAACTCTGCTCTTTCACTACCTGTTGAATTGCACCTTTTCAATTCTCTTCCTTTAGGGGCTGGGTTTTGGATTCGTCATGATTGTATTGGGGTTTCACACCCCCGTTTTGTTTTGCCCTAGTCTATGCTAGGCACGTCTTTGTACCAAAAAAAAAGAGTTATTGACCACTTTGTTAAAAATGAACATGTTATGTTTATACGTACAATAAAACAAAACACGGGGTGCACGCTTAAGTCTTGTTCTTTTACAATTCATTTGTATTACTTACTCTGATGAAATCTTTACTCACATTCCTCGGCAGTTGACATTGATCTTTTGCTCATTCTTTTATATTCAAGGCCAATAGTGAAGCTCCTTTCAAAAAATAAAAATAAAAATAAAATAGAGAAATTGTGGGCTTTTATTCAGACCCCTTAAACCTTTCTGTTAATATAAAAACTCTAATCCTTGAGCAACAGGTTAAAAAAAAAAAAAAAAAGAATTCTCTGTTTAATTATCAGTTGGCTTAAGATCAATGTTGTTTGCCTCCTGTCTTTTCTTTGTTTTGTTCTTTTGTTTGTCATTTTATTAGATTTGCTTTGTAGCTAATTTTACTTGCAGATTAAAGATGAGTGAGAAATGCCCTTTTTTTCTGAAGCAACCTACAAATTTTACTTGCATATGTAAAGCCTTTGTTACTGATTGCACTCAATTGTTCAATTAAAAATCGTACCATTTTATTCTATGAAAACTTAATTTTTC